>NC_052316.1:39504073-39576573 GCF_016432855.1 Salvelinus namaycush
AGTCTGAGAGATCTATCAACCCAAAATACTGAGATATCATCTACCCAGGAGAGAGAGAGAGAGAGAGAGAGAGAGAAAGAGAGAGCGAGAGAAAGAAAGAGAGAGAGAGAGAGAGAGAGAGAGAGAGAGAGAGAGAGAGAGAGAGAGAGAGACAGGAGAGATCGAGAGGAGAGAGAGAGACAGGAGAGAGAGAGACAGGAGAGAGAGAGACATGAGAGAGAGAGACAGGAGAGATCGAGAGGAGAGAGAGAGACAGGAGAGATCGAGAGGAGAGAGAGAGACAGGAGAGATCGAGAGGAGAGAGAGAGACAGGAGAGAGAGAGACAGGAGAGAGAGAGACAGGAGAGAGAGAGACAGGAGAGATCGAGAGGAGAGAGAGAGACAGGAGAGATCGAGAGGAGAGAGAGAGACAGGAGAGATCGAGAGGAGAGAGAGAGACAGGAGAGATCGAGAGGAGAGAGAGAGACAGGAGAGATCGAGAGGAGAGAGAGAGACAAGAGAGATCGAGAGGAGAGAGAGAGACAGAAGAGAGATAGAGAGACAGAAGAGAGAGCGAGAGACAGAAGAGAGAGCGAGAGACAGAAGAGAGAGCGAGAGACAGAAGAGAGAGCGAGACAGAAGAGAGAGCGAGACAGAAGAGAGAGCGAGACAGAAGAGAGAGCGAGAGACAAGAGAGAGCGAGAGACAAGAGAGAGCGAGAGACAAGAAAAAAGAAAGAAAACATTTGGTACCGGGTAGAAGAGACTAACACCTCATTTCCAGGTGAGGAAGAAGCGAGATGTTGTTCATTTTCTGACACAAAATGGCTGCCATGCATCACCCCACATAATGCTTAGTCATGAAGTAGTACACGCTTACTCATGATGTAGTCAGTCGTCGTGTGGAGGCGGGCGGAAACAGCTACAGCTAACCTTGGCGGTGTCTCAAATGGCAGCTCTGGTCAAAAGTAATGTAGGGAATAGGAAGCCATTTGAGACACAGCCCTTGTCCTGGACCTCCAGGGAGAGACAGGAAGTGCTGTGTGACCAGATTAGAGCAGTACAGCATGTGTCCCTATGGGCCCTGGTCAAAAGTAGTGCATTTCATAGGGAATAAGTTAACCCATTAGGACACAGTGTAGTGTCAGAGAAGGGCTGATGATGGAACAGTAATAGACAGAAACACCACAAACAAAAGGACCTATCTGACACTAACATCACTTTACTACATTAGTCATGCTTTCTCTATCCACCTACCATAAAATACAATTAAGAGAAAATTCAGTCTAAAAGGTGTTATTCTTGTTTTACAGAAAATATAGTAGAAAGGTTAACATCCCACATCTATTCTGTTACACTACAGCCAGACTGAATATGTAATTGTACTCTACCAATTATAGATTTGACAGTTTGGTTTGTCTTCCCCATCAAGTGATTTGTCCATCATGAGAGCACAACAGTGATTCTGAACATGTCATTAAGACATGATTCTTAATGACTAGCATAATCAGTGATATGTTCAAGATGCCTAGCATTTTATTATTCTTCATTTGAAATACACAGAGTGGGTGACTGACAGCATACAGTGATTCATTTAATATGTCCACTGAGTGTAAAGGGGTGCGTGACTGGCTGCAGGGAAGTCAGGCGCAGGAGAGCGAAACTGGGTAATAACCGGAGCAGTTTAATTAGCAAAACCAACGGCACCCAGAACAACAAAATATGGGTACAAAATAACCCGTCGCGAACCAGTCAATGGTGCACAAGCAGTTACAACAAACAATTTCACACACAGACATGGGGGGAACAGAGGGTTAAATACACAACAAGTAATGAGGGAATGAAAACTAGGTGTGTGGGAAAACAAGACAAAACAAATGGAAAATGAAAGGTGGATCGGCGATGGCTAGAAAACCGGTGACGTCGACCACCGAACACCGCCCGAACAAGAAGAGGAACCGACTTCGGCGGAAGTCGTGACACTGAGTCTAAATATACGTTTCATATATAAGGTTATATAGGTTAATATAAGGTTTATTATTTTAAAGATCGGGACATTCTCCTGACATAAAAACCCTCACGTGGTCCAAGTCAGTATAAATATTAGATTAAAGGTGATCCATACACAAGTATGAGACTAACACTGTTAGTATATAAATGTTGATGTTTTCTCATATACTCATATTCCTGCATTTGATTATATATGATTAATGTTCACATAGCTGCCTGAGGCATAGGAATAATAAATATGTTGACTGGTTGCCCAATAGTGTGTTCTTCATTCTGAACAGAATCCTCTTGGGACTATAATTGAGTGTATATAACATCTATAACATCTACAGTTTACACAGTTTCTCTGAGGCTGGTTCTTTTCACAGGCAAACCAGACACAAACCAGACATAGCTGACGTACAGATGTACGATCTTAATTTGATCACTTTTCTTGCTCAGAATTTTCCTGCACTGCAGGAAATGCAAACTTGTAGTGTATTCAAGGTTTTAAAAGACTTCTAAAGTTTGTAATTTCCACTTTAAAATATCAAACTTGATTTGCCCTCATGAAAAATGTATCAACCCCTATTTTTTTTTTTACATGAATTATAATCCACATAATAACTCACATTCACATTTAATTTCCTGCTGTAGCAAACTGGCTCAAAATACTATCTGTAATGTTTCATACTCCTATAGGCTATAGCTACTATCCAAACCTGCCACTCTGAGAGGAACCATCATACACACTGATCCCTGAGAGGAACCATCATACACACTGATCCCTGAGAGGAACCATCATGCACACTGATCTCTGAGAGGAACCATCATACACACTGATCCCTGAGAGGAACCATCATGCACACTGATCCCTGTGAGGAACCATCATGCACACTGATCTCTGAGAGGAACCATCATACACACTGATCCCTGAGAGAAACCATCATGCACACTGATCCCTGTGAGGAACCATCATGCACACTGATCTCTGAGAGGAACCATCATACACACTGATCCCTGAGAGGAACCATCATGCACACTGATCCCTGAGAGGAACCATCATGCACACTGATCCCTGAGAGGAACCATCATACACACTGATCCCTGAGAGGAACCATCATGCACACTGATCTCTGAGAGGAACCATCATACACACTGATCCCTGAGAGGAACCATCATACACACTGATCCCTGAGAGGAACCATCATGCACACTGATCCCTGAGAGGAACCATCATACACACTGATCCCTGAGAGGAACCATCATGCACACTGATCCCTGAGAGGAACCATCATGCACACTGATCCCTGAGAGGAACCATCATACACACTGATCCCTGAGAGTAACCATCATGCACACTGATCCCTGAGAGGAACCATCATGCACACTGATCTCTGAGAGGAACCATCATACACACTGATCCCTGAGAGGAACCATCATGCACACTGATCCCTGAGAGGAACCATCATGCACACTGATCCCTGATAACATTGGTGTCTAGTTTATGTAGTGTATATAACATTGGTCTCTGTATGTAGTGTATATAACATTGGTCTCTAGTGTATGTAGTATATATAACATTGGTGTCTAGTTTATGTAGTGTATATAACATTGGTGTCTAGTTTATGTAGTGTAGATAACATTGGTCTCTGTATGTAGTGTATATAACATTGGTCTCTGTATGTAGTGTATATAACATTGGTCTCTAGTGTATGTAGTGTATATAACATTGGTCTCTAGTTTATGTAGTGTAGATAACATTGGTCTCTAGTCTCAAGCACATGTTGTGTTGAACGGTTCACCCAGAGCAGCACTTCACCACAAAGAGAGTTTGAAGTGTTTAACGTTGCCAAGTACAGAGCTGTCCTGAACTCTTAGAGACACAGAGGAGAGAGGATCCCTAGCGTCTCTCTTTACTCCCCTCTGATGGATAGGAACTCACTCTGCCAGGTTCAGCCTGGTGTGTGCGTGTGCGTGTGCGTGTGCGTGTGCGTGTGCGTGTGCGTGTGTTGTGTGTATGTGCGTGTGTGCGTGTCCAGTCAGCCGGTTTGGGCTGGTTAGCTATCTGCTGTTTGTTTGAGCGTGCAGATGAAGCTGTCGGTGAGGTCCTGGGCGCTAGCTAGCGTGTAACGGCAGAGAGCCACCCTCACCCTCCTCCATCATTAGTGTGTTGATGTTATGGGTAGCTATGCTGGAGAAACCTGTTTAATACACAAACACACACCTTCTTTGGCTCGCTTTCCCTCTCTTATCCCTCTCTTATCCCTCTCTTATCCCTCCCTCTGTCTCTCCTTCAGGTGTGCTGGTCTCTGCATGTCCTCCTTATCCTCCACTCCTTATCTCCTCCTCACATCCCTCTCTCCCTCCCCACTCCCTCATGTTCTGCCTCCGTGTTTTTACAAGACCCTACACAAGACCACCCGTAGGAAAAAGGGAGCTTACTACAGAAACAAAAAACATAAGGACAGGTCATGCACATTGTGAGAAATGTGTATTAATGTGTTATGAGCTGTTGCTAGAATAATATTGTTGTCCTAGATGTTCTCCAAACCTGTCACACTTGTCCCTGAGGATTTGTAATGTGAGTACAGGGAAGGTTTGGAATGTTCAAGCCATTAACCACAAACCATTTAAATAGTCTGGTACGACAGCTACAACAGGCCAAATCATTTTCCAGCATTCAAATAATTCACGTTAAGAGCAATCCAATTCTAATCGTCATATTGAAATATGATGGGTTTCATCTTTGTGTCTATTGGAGTAGCGAGCTCCCTTCAAGAACCCTGGCAGAGTCCCAAATGGCACCCTATTTCCTATGCAGTGCACTACTTTTGACCAGGGCCTGGGAATAAGGTGCCATTTGGGACACCACCCATCTCAGTGTGACTGCAGTTGAGATTATCCACGTGATTTGCTGTGGTATCATAAACTTTCTGGCGTAGTGTGGCAGGGAGTGACGTGACTGTTAAACGCTGTTCATCATTCATATTGAACTATTCTGTAGTCATTTATTACCTTCAATGCTACACAGTCCTGAAAGCCTCTGCTGCCACTCCCTCTGTCTCTCTATCTTCCTCTTCTCCCTCGCTCCCTTCCTCTATCTCTGTCCCCATTCCACCTCTATCATTCCTTTCTCTCACCCCCTCCTTCCCCAATGCCTGTCCTCTATCCTTCCCTCTTTTTTTCCTCCTACCTGATTTACCTATCTCCTCCCTCCCTCTCTCCTCTGCCTCCCTCCTCTCAGACTGGGCATGTCTCCAGGTGATAGTGTAGACAGAGAGAAGACAGAATAAAGATGACAAGTACTTATGGATCAGCACCTAGCCATATGGACAAGGGACAAACCACTGGGCTTTGCTCAATGAATAATACACATCATGGTTGCTTTCCAAATAGCACCTCTTCCGTATTTAGTGCACTACTTTTGACAAGGGCCTATAGGGCTCTGGTCAAAAGTAGTGCACTATATAGGAAATATGGTGCCATTTGGGACGAAGCCCATGATAATAACTACAGACAACAGACAACAGTCAACAGCCAAACACTGAATTCTGATTGGTTCAGCATTTGGTCTGAATAACCTCCAGGTAAATGCCAAAATAAAGGAAATAAATGAGGGATATAAAGTGAATTGAAAGCAGGGAATTCCACACAGGAGTGGTCCTGAACTTCTTCAGGCTAGGGTCTATTTTTCTCCATTTCCTGTCTGAATGATGTGCCCAAAGTAAACTGCCTGTTACTGAGGCCCAGAAGCCAGGATATGCATATAATTGGTACCATTGGATATAAAACACGTTGACATTTGTATAAATGTTAAAATAATGTATGAGACTATAACACAATTGATATGGTAGGAGAAAATCCAAAGAAAAACCAACCTTGTTTTTTTTTTAAATTGAGAGCCTATGCTCTTTCAATGGAAAGCTATAGGTCCTATGCAATTGCAGCTCCCAGATTGCAATTCCAATGGCTTCCACTAGATGTCAACAGTCTTTGTTCAAAGTTTCAGGCTTGTTTCTTCCAAAACGAGGAAGAATTTTGAGTTTTGGTACTGGGAGTCAGAGTTGGAAATCAGTCTGTGTGCGCGCGATGAAGAGGACGCGCACTTGCTAATTTTACTTTTCAATTGAAAATACTTCTTTCCGTATGAAATATTATAGTTTAATTACATTTTAGAGGTACCTGAGGATTAAATAGAAATGTATTTTGACTTGTTTTAACAAAGTTTAGCGGTAGCTTTTTGGATTCCTTTCTCTGCATGTTGAACGAGTGGATTACTCAAATCGATGGGGCAAACTAAACTGACTTTTTGGGATATAAAGAAGGATTTTATCTAACAAAACAACCATGCATGTTGTAGCCGGGACCCTTGGGATTGCAAATCAGAGGAAGATTTTCAAAAAGTAAGTGAATATTTAATCGCTATTTGTGATTTTACGAAGACTATGCTGGTTGAAAAATATTTTGATGTGGGGCGCCGTCCTGAACAATTGCATGGCATGCTTTCGCTGTAAAGCATATTGTAAATCGGACAATGCAGTTAGATTAACAAGAATTTAAGATTTTAACCGATATAAGACACTTGTACAGTTGAAGTCGGAAGTTTACATATACTTAGGTTGAAGTCATTAAAACTCGTTTTTCAACCACTCCACAAATTTCTTGTTAACAAACTATAGTTTTGGCAAGTCAGTTAGGACATCTACTTTGTGCATGACACAAGTAATTTTTCCAACAATTGTTTACAGCCAGATTATTTCACTTATAATTCACTGTATCACAATTCCAGTGGGTCAGAAGTTTACAAACACTAAGTTGACTGTGCCTTTAAACAGCTTAGAAAATTCCAGAAAATGATGTCATGGCTTTAGAAGCTTCTGATAGGCTAACTGACATAATTTGAGTCAATTGGAGGTGTACCTGTGGATGTATTTCAAGGCCTACCTTCAAACTCAGTGCCTCTTTGTTTCACATCATGGGAAAATCCCAAAAATCAGCCAAGACCTCAGAAACAAAATTGTAGACCTCCACAAGTCTGGTTCATCCTTGGGAGCAATTTCCAAATGCCTGAAGGTACCATGTTCATCTGTACAAACAATAGTACGCAAGTATAAGCACCATGGGACCACGCAGCCGACATACCGCTAAGGAAGGAGACGAGTTCTGTCTCCTAGAGATGAATGTACTTGGGTCAGAAAAGTGCAAATAAATCCCAGAACAACAGCAAAGGACCTTGTGAAGATGCTGGAGGAAACAGGTACAAAAGTATATATATCCAAATTAAAACGAGTCCTATATCGACATAACCTGAATAACCTCAGCAAGGAAGAAGCCACTGCTCCAAAACCGCAATAAAAAGCCAGACTACGGTTTGCAACTGCACATGGGGACAAAGATCGTACTTTTTGGAGAAATGTCCTCTGGTCTGATGAAACAAAAATAGAACTGTTTGGCCATAATGAACATCGTTATGTTTGGAGGAAAAAGGGGGAAGCTTGCAAGCCGAAGAACACCATCCCAACCGTGAAGCACAGGGGTGGCAGCATCATGTTGTGGGGGTGCGTTGTTGCAGGAGGGACTGGTGCACTTCACAAAATAGATGTCATCATGAGGTAGGAAAATTATGTGGATATATTGAAGCAACATCTCAAGACATTAGTCAGAAAGTTAAAGCGTGGTTACGGATGGGTCTTCCAAATGTATTTATTTTACTAGGCAAGTCAGTTAACTTCTTTATGATAGGGGGCAGCATTTTCACCAGCATTTTCACTTTTGGATGAATTGCGTGCCCATAGTGAACTGCCTCCTACTCTGTCCCAGATGCTAATATATGCATATTATTATTACTATTGGATATAAAACACTCTGAAGTTTCTAAAACTGTTTGAATGATGTCTGTGAGTATAACAGAACTCATATGGCAGGCAAAAACCTGAGAAAAAAATCCAAACAGGAAGTGAGAATTCTGAGACTGGTCAATGTTCAACTCATCGCAGATTCAATTCCCTGTAAGATATGGATCTGTTTGCACTTCCTACGCCTTCCACTAGATGTCAACAGTCTGTAGAACGTGGAATAAAGCCTCTAGTGTGATATGGGGCCGGATGGGAGGTGTTTCAGTCATTGGTCTGGCAGAATGCCAGTTCCTGCTCACGCGCTTTCCTCATGATATCGCCTTGCGTATCATAACTTCTACAGACATGAAGGAATGCTCCGGTTGGAACGTTATTGGATATATATGATAACAACATCCTGAAGATTGATTCTCTACTTAGTTTGACCAGTTTATTCGACCTGTTATATAACTTTTTGAAGTTTTTGTCCAAGTTCGCCTGCATTTGTGCGAGCGTTTGGACATGTGCACTAAACATGCTAGCAAAAGTAGCTACTTAGACATAAGTAATGGACATTATCGAACAAAACAACGATTTATTGTGGAACAAGGATTCCTGGGAGTGCATTCTGATGAAGATGATCAAAGGTAAGGGAATATTTATGATGTAATTTCGTATTTCTGTTGACTCCAACATGGCGGAGAAATGTTGTTATGTTTGAGCGCCGTCTCAGATTATTGCATGGTGTGCTTTTTACGTAAAGTTTTTTTGAAATCTGACACAGTGGTTGCATTAAGAACAAGTGTATCTTTAATTATATGTAAATCATATATCTTTCATCAAAGTTTATGATGAGTATTTCTGTTATTTCTCAGGATATTTTGGAGGCATTTCTGAACATGGCGCAAATGTAAACCGAGATTTGTGGATATAAATATGCACATTATAGAACAAAACATAAATGTATTGTGTAACATGATGTCCTATGAGTGTCATCTGATGAAGATCATCAAAGGTTAGTGATTAATTGTATCTCTATTTCTGCTTTTTGTGACTACTATCTTTGGCTGGGAAAATGGCTGTGTTTTTCTGTGGCTATGTACTGAGCTAACATAATCGTTTGGTGTGCTTTCGCCGTAAATCCTTTTTGAAATCATACATGTTGGCTGGATTCACAACACGGGTAGCTTTAATTTGGTGTCTTTCATGTGTGATTTCATGAAAGATTGATTTTTATAGTAATATATTTGAATTTGGCTCGCTACATTTTTTCTGGCTATTGGCCAAGTGGGACGCTACCGTCCCACATATCCCAGAGAAGTTAAGAACAAATTCTTATTTTCAATGACAGCCTAGGAATAGTGGGTTAACGGCCTTGTTCAGGTGCAGAACGACCTATTTTTACCTTGTCAGCTTGGGGATTCAATCTTGCAACCTTTCGGTTACTAGTCCAACACTCTAACCACAAGGCTACCTGCCGCTACCTGCCACCCCCAAATGGACAATGACCCCTAGCATACTTCCAAAGTTGTGTCAAAATGGCTTAAGGACAACAAAGTCAAGGTATTGGAGTGGCCATCACAAAGCCCTGACCCCAATCCCATAGAAAATGTGTGGGCAGAACTGAAAAAGCATGTGCGAGCAAGGAGGCCTACAAACCTGACTCAGTTACACCAGCTCTGTCAGGAGGAATGGGCCAAAATCCACCCAACTTATTGTGGGAAGCTTGTGGAAGCCTACCCGAAACGTTTGACCCAAGTTAAATAATTTAAAGGCAATGTTACCAAATACAAATTGAGTGTATGTAAACTTCTGACCCACTGGGAATGTGATGAAAGAAATAAAAGCTGAAATAAATAATTCTCTCTACTATTATTCTGACATTTCACATTCTTAAAATAAAGTGGTGATCCTGACTGACCTAAGACAGGGAATTTTTACTCTGATTAAATGTCAGGAATTGTGAAACTGAGTTTAAATGTATTTGGCTAAGGTGTATGTAAACGTCCGACTTCAACTGTAAATAGATGTTTAATATCTATAATTTTTATGATTATTTATTTGAATTGCGCCTAGCCCTAAGAAGATGTATTTTTAATCAATTAGCATCCCATCGTGCTTGGTGTCATGTATAAAAATGCCCAGTTCCCCATTATTTTGGCTACCATGGCTAGAAAAAGTGATAAATGTGACTTTGAAAGAGGGGTCTCAAAGGAGCATAGGTGTGTGTGTGTGTGTGTGTGTGTGTGTGTGTGTGTGTGTGTGTGTGTGTGTGTGTGTGTGTGTGTGTGTGTGTGTGTGTGTGTGTGTATGTGTGTGTGTGTGTGTCAGTCACCAGATCTCAAACCAATCGAACACTTATAGGAGATTCTGGAGTGGTGCCTGAGACAACATTTTCTACCACCATCCACAAAATGTATTGTAAAATAATGGTGTCATATCCCTTCAATAGAGTTCAAGATACTTGTATAATCTATGCCAAGGCACACTGAAGCTGTTCATGCTCGTGGTCGCCCAATGCCCTATTAAGAAGATTTAACTTAGTGTTTCCTTTATTTTGGCAGTTACCTGTATGAGCTCTGAAGAAAATAAATAAAGACCGCATGATGGATAAAGACTCTTTAAGTTGGTAAAATAAACCCACAGCAAGGAAACCTTTTTAATTTGTTTAATGCGTGACCTCCTAAAATGTGGGAGATTACAACTATACCACAGCAGAGGGGGGGATTTTAACCCTATACTTGGATGTATATGTACCATGACCACCCCCTATAGGTGATGGACCAATCAAATCCACCCAAGCTTATCTGTTTTACAAAGAATGTTTTTCACAAGCAGGACTTGTAATTGTGAGCTTGTTTCCAATTCAGTGACTTATTACAGTGGGGCAAAAAAGTATTTAGTCAGCCACCAATTGTGCAAGTTCTCCCACTTAAAAAGATGAGAGAGGCCTGTAATTTTCATCATAGGTACACTTCAACTATGACAGACAAAATGAGGGGAAAAAATCCAGAAAATCACATTGTAGGATTTTTAATGAATTTATTTGCAAATTATGGTGGAAAATAAGTATTTGGTCAATAACAAAAGTTTATCTCAATACTTTGTTATATACCCTTTGTTGGCAATGACAGAGGTCAAACGTTTTCTGTAAGTCTTCACAAGGTTTTCACACACTGTTGCTGGTATTTTGGCCCATTCCTCCATGCAGATCTCCTCTAGAGCAGTGATGTTTTGGGGCTGTTGCTGGGCAACACGGACTTTCAACTCCCTCCAAAGATTTTCTATGGGGTTGAGATCTGGAGACTGGCTAGGCCACTCCAGGACCTTGAAATGCTTCTTACGAAGCCACTCCGTTGCCCGGGCGGTGTGTTTGGGATCATTGTCATGCTGAAAGACCCAGCCAAGTTTCATCTTCAATGCCCTTGCTGATGGAAGGAGGTTTTCACTCAAAATCTCACGATACATGGCCCCATTCATTCTTTCCTTTACACGGATCAGTCGTCCTGCTCCCTTTGCAGAAAAACAGCCCAAAAGCATGATGTTTCCACCCCCATGCTTCACAGTAGGTATGGTGTTCTTTGGATGCAACTCAGCATTCTTTGTCCTCCAAACACGGCGAGTTGAGTTTTTACCAAAAAGTTCTATTTTGGTTTCATCTGACCATATGACATTCTCCCAATCTTCTTCTGGATCATCCAAATGCTCTCTAGCCAACTTCAGACGGGCCTGGACATGTACTGGCTTAAGCAGGGGGACACGTCAGGCACTGCAGGATTTGAGTCCCTGGCGGCGTAGTGTGTTACTGATGGTAGGCTTTGTTACTTTGGTCCCAGCTCTCTGCAGGTCATTCACTAGGTCCCCCCGTGTGGTTCTGGGATTTTTGCTCACCGTTCTTGTGATCATTTTGACCCCACGGGGTGAGATCTTGCGTGGAGCCCCAGATCGAGGGAGATTATCAGTGGTCTTGTATGTCTTCCATTTCCTAATAATTGCTCCCACAGTTGATTTCTTCAAACCAAGCTGCTTACCTATTGCAGATTCAGTCTTCCCAGCCTGGTGCAGGTCTACAATTTTGTTTCTGGTGTCCTTTGAAAGCTCTTTGCTCTTGGCCATAGTGGAGTTTGGAGTGTGACTGTTTGAGGTTGTGGACAGGTGTCTTTTATACTGATAACAAGTTCAAACAGGTGCCATTAATACAGGTAACGAGTGGAGGACAGAGGAGCCTCTTAAAGAAGAAGTTACAGGTCTGTGAGAGCCAGAAATCTTGCTTGTTTGTAGGTGACCAAATACTTATTTTCCACCATAATTTGCAAATAAATTCATTAAAAATCCTACAATGTGATTTTCTGGATTTTTTTTTCTAATTTTGTCTGTCATAGTTGAAGTGTACCTATGATGAAAATTACAGGCCTCTCTCATCTTTTTAAGTGGGAGAACTTGCACAATTGGTGGCTGACTAAATACTTTTTTGCCCCACTGTATGTGTCATTAATAACTGACACATAGTACATAACAACCCAAAATCATTTCAAATTCTATTTCAGATTGTGTATTCCCGTTAGCGGTCTATCTTTATCAAAAATACTTTTTTTTCTTCTAATGAAAAACATTTGATAAATAAATTCAGTCCCATGGGGTAAGCTATTTGAGGAAGCAGTGTTCAATGTTGAAATAATAATTCCTGGTAATAGCACCAAAGGGGAAAGACAGCCATCTTTAAAAAATCTAAGCAATACGGCCTCCTTGTGCACCCTAGTCAGTCTCCAACAGCAGTAGGAGTAGAGAGGGAGAAAAGGAGGTCTGAGTTATAACTCTGTACCAGGGCCTTAGCAGTGTAGTCAGGCCCAGAGAAGCCCTTTATAAATCGGTTAATTCCTCCTTCGGCCCAGTGTTCACTGCAGGAACCAGGAACCATTTAATAGGAACCACCTGGCCTGAGCTATCCTTGACAGCTCTTTTTCACAATTCCCATGTCTGCCTCACAGGCTGATTACACCGCCCGCATCGCGAGCGTAGCAAAATCAATTTTGAAATCTTTATTATTCAATTATTGCACCCACACTGTCTGCATTGTCAAGGGCTAAAATAGAAGTCAGTTCTATTTGTGACCCAGATTGCGCTGCAAGTCCAGCCTCTCCCACCTCCTCATTGGTTTATAGAAGCAGATACCCACGTGCCATCTCCTCATTGATTATACCCACGTGGGTGACTGAAAGACGAACAGCTTCAGTGTGCCTTGGCATAGATTATACAAGTATCTTGAACTCTATTGAAGGGATATGACACCATTATTTTACAATACATTTTGTGCACCTATTTTATGAAAGTTGCCAATCGCAATATAAATTCAAGAGCAGAAAAAGCCTGGAAGGAGGAGAGACTAGAAACGATTTGGTTGACCGTTTTATGTGTGCATTAATTGGTGGAGTAGACGACCTTGTGCATTTCAGGTAAAATAACAACTCAATGTTTATATCCCAGGACAAATTAGCTAGCAACAGCAAGCTAGCTAAATAGGACAAATTAGCTAGAAAGTGCAAGCTAACTAGCTAAATTGCCATAAATGTTTAATGCTTTTCGACCTGTCCCCAAATGAATATAATTGGTTCAGAGTTTGTTTTGATACTTTAACCTGCGTGTCGTGATCGCGTTCGGTGTGGGGGGACTAAAAACACGATGGTGCACGATGGCGTATGCGCGCAGCCGGTTTGGGTTCCGTGTCAGACAACTGCAGACCAAGTTGGATTATGATATTGAATGTGATCGTGATCTTGATTGTGATCAATAAATAAACCCTTGAATGTGTAAGATATTACAATGGCGTGTTAGTTACACCCCTTGACTTTTTCCATATTTTGTTGTGAATTTAAAAAGTATTAAATTGAATTTTTTTGTCACTAGTTTACACACAATACCCTATAACGTCAAAGTGGAATTATGTTTTTCAAAATTTTTATCCATTTAAAAAATGAAAAGCTGAAATGTCTTGAGTCCATAAGAATTCAACCCCTTTATTATGGCAAGTCTAAATAAGTTCAGGGGTAAACATTTGCTTAACAAGTCAGATAATGTTGCATGGACTCTGTGTGCAATAATAGTGTCTAACATGATTTTTGAATGACTACCTCATCTCTATACCCCACACATACAATTATCTGTAAGGTCCCTCAGTCGAGCAGGGCATTTCAAACACAGATTCAATCACAAAGACTAGGGAGGTTTTCCAATGCATCGCAAAGAAGGGCACCTATTGGTATTTTGGGGGAAAAAGCTGACATTGAATATTTCTTTGAGCCTATTAATTACACTTTGGATGGTGTATCAATACACCCAGTCACTGCAAAGTTACAGAAGTCCATATTAACTCAGTTGCTTGAAAGGGATTTCACCATTAGGCCAATGGTGACGTTAAAACTGTTGTAAAAATAGTTTAATGGCTGTTATAGGAGAAAACTGAGGATGGATCGACAACATTGTAGTTACTCCACAAGTGAAAAGAAGGAAGCCTGTACAGAATAAAAATATTCCAAAACATGCATCTTGTTTGCAACAAGGCACTAAAGTAATATTGCAAAAAATGTGGCAAACAACTAACTATTTGTCCTGAATCCAAAGCGTTATGTTTTGGGCAAATCCAACACAAAACATTACTGAGTACCACTCTCCATATTTTCAAGCATAGCGGTGGCTGCATCATGTTATGGGTATGCTTGTAATCTTTAAGGACTGGGGAGTTTTTCAGGATAAAAAAGAAAAGGAATGGAGCTAAGCACAGACAAAATCTTAGAGGAAAACCTGGTTCAGTCTGCTCTCCACCAGACACTGGGAGATTAAGTCACTTTTCAGCAGGACAATAACCTAAAACACAAGGCCAAATCTACACTGGAGTTGCTTACCAAGAAAACAGTGAATGTTCCTCAGTGGCCGAGTCTGTGGCAAGACCTGAGAATAGTTGTCTAGAAAAGATCAACAACCAATTTGACAGAGCTTGAAGAATTTTGAAAATAATAATGGTCAAATGATGAACAATCCAGGTGTGGAAAGTTCTTAGAGACTTACCCTGAAAGACTCACAGCTGTAATCGCTGCTAAAGGTGCTTCCACAAAGTTATGACCCAGGGGTGTGAGATACAGTATTTCTATATTACATTTTCAATATGTTTGCAAACATTTCTAAAAACATGTTTTCACTTTGTTATTATGGGGTATTTAATCCATTTTGAATTCAGGCTGTAACACAACAAAATGTGGAATAAGTCAATGGGTATGAATCATTTGTGAAGGTACTGTATAACAGTATAACCAAGCATGGTTTAATGGCATCAAGGTCAGCCTGTTTGTAAAACTGCATGAACAATGCTGGAGTTACAAACAGTACAATACTTGTGTTATCTTTTTCATATAGTCAATGATATAAAATACAATACATCATTTCAACATCAACGTTATGTCCCTAAAATGTAGTTACTACTGTATCTCTACTGTAGCTTATTTCAACCAGCAGACAGGCACCATTGTTGTGATTGTGACCCTCCAGATTCATTCTCTACTGCCCAGAGTAAAGGTAGCCTCTTGGCACAAAACAGCCCTACTGTCCCTGATGTGGGGACTAAATCCACTTAGTGGGCTGTGTTGATGGTACAGGAACACCAGTTAGCAGCAGACACCAGGGCAGTGTCACAAATAGAATCACATTCCCTATATAGTGCACTTCTTTTGACCAGAGCGCCCATGCAATAGGGTGCCATTTGGGACCCTGACCAGCATAGCTATTATCACAGCTAGCCATCAGCAGTCAGTATCTTCCTTATTCCAGCCGCTCTGTACCACAATATTTCTGCACCGAGTGATAAAGCCTGGCCTGTCCACAGACCACTGGAACTAGACTGTGTGGTGCCCCTGTCTCATCTCCACGACAGCGTGATGGTGGCAGTGACACGCGTTGGACTGCCACAGCGATGTGATTACTCCTCGCTTGGCGTAATCTGACATGGGTCACAGAGATGGAGGCTATGTTAGGAAGGGAGGGAGATCACTCTGGCCCATTGAGTCAGGTAATAATCTGGTGTTCACACCTGAACACAACAACAGCCCTGACCCTCTCAGGAAGACTGGATTTTTGAATCACTTGCAGTACTGCAAGCGTTTAGTTGAGTCTTCCTGTAGTGCCAGATGTCAAATGAACACCAACATTTGAATATGGGAAGGAGATTAAGGACACAGCACCAAAGTCAGCAACACCATCAACCACCTGACACAAAAACAGCAGGAACAGCATGGAACTGCATGATTTAGTGGTAAGGAGTGGTATGCAGGCACATGGACATCTCCATCAGTAAGTAATATTGATCGTCCTTTTCAAAAGATATAGGAGTGGAGGAGTTTGAGGATAGCCAGAAATAAACCCACGAATGAGGAGTGTATTTCTCTCAGTCTGTTTCACCCTCCTCATCATACCTTAGTCTTTACTATCTCTCCCTGTTCCTCTGTCTCTCCCTCTGTCTCTTCCTCCGTCTCTTCCTCCATCTCTTCCTCCATCTCTTCCTCCGTCTCTCCCTCTGTCTCTCCCTCCGTCTCTCCCTCCGTCTCTCCCTCCGTCTCTCCCTCCGTCTCTCCCTCCGTCTCTCCCTCCGTCTCTCCCTCCGTCTCTCCCTCTGTCTCTCCCTCTGTCTCTCCCTCTGTCTCTCCCTCCGTCTCTCCCTCCGTCTCTCCCTCCGTCTCTCCCTCCGTCTCTCCCTCCGTCTCTCCCTCCGTCTCTCCCTCCGTCTCTCCCTCCGTCTCTCCCTCCGTCTCTCCCTCCGTCTCTCCCTCCGTCTCTCCCTCCGTCTCTCCCTCTTTCTCTCCCTCCGTCTCTCCCTCCGTCTCTCCCTCCGTCTCTCCCTCCGTCTCTCCCTACGTCTCTCCCTCCATCTCTCCCTCCGTCTCTCCCTCCGTCTCTCCCTCCGTCTCTCCCTCCGTCTCTCCCTCTGTCTCTCCCTCTGTCTCTCCCTCTGTCTCTCCCTCTGTCTCTCCCTCCGTCTCTCCCTCCGTCTCTCCCTCCGTCTCTCCCTCCGTCTCTCCCTCCGTCTCTCCCTCCGTCTCTCCCTCCGTCTCTCCCTCCGTTTCTCCCTCCGTCTCTTCCTCCGTCTCTCCCTCCGTCTCTCCCTCCGTCTCTCCCTCCGTCTCTTCCTCCGTTTTTCCCTCCGTCTCTCCCTCCGTCTCTCCCTCCGTCTCTCCCTCCGTCTCTCCCTCTGTCTCTCCCTCTGTCTCTCCCTCTGTCTCTCCCTCCGTCTCTCCCTCCGTCTCTTCCTCCGTTTCTCCCTCCGTCTCTTCCTACGTCTCTCCCTCCATCTCTCCCTCCGTCTCTCCCTCCGTCTCTCCCTCCGTCTCTCCCTCCGTCTCTCCCTCCGTCTCTCCCTCCGTCTCTCCCTCTTTCTCTCCCTCCGTCTCTCCCTCTTTCTCTCCCTTCGTCTCTCCCTCTTTCTCTCCCTCTGTCTCTCCCTCTGTCTCTCCCTGTGTGGACTTCCTGACTAAGGCCTTACTCTTATTACCCACAGTGTCTGGTTATACGCAGACTCCTGCTATTTCTCTCCCCCCTCTCTCTCTCTCTCTCTCTCTCTCTCGCTCTCTCTCTCTCAGAATCCTCTCTATTTCACTCCCTTTCTCCCATTCCCTCTCTCTTTCTCCTCTCTCTACATGAAAACATTGCCTCACCTTTCTGTGGAGGGAGGCTGAGGAGAATGTGAAGGCTTTACCTTCTGCTGCTCTGCAGTGCACATACACACACACACACACACATACACCTTATCTGTTATGACGTGTTGAAGCCCCAGGACTACCTTCTCTCTCCTCCTTCTGTCTGATAATGAGGGAGACGAGATCCACCATCTTCTACGCTCTCCTTCACTCCTCTTCTACTCTCACTTTCACTCCTCTTCTACTCTCTCCTTCACTCCTCTTCTACTCTCTCCTTCACCCCTCTTCTACTCTCTCCTTCACTCCTCTTCTACTCTCTCCTTCACTCCTCCTCTACTTTCACAGCTCTCTCCTTCACTCCTCTTCTACTCTCTCCTTCACCCCTCTTCTACTCTCTCCTTCACTCCTCTTCTACTCTCTCCTTCACTCCTCCTCTACTTTCACAGCTCTCTCCTTCACTCCTCTTCTACTCTCTCCTTCACTCCTCTTCTACTCTCTCCTTCACTCCTCTCCTACTCTCTCCTTCACTCCTCCTCTACTTTCACAGCTCTCTCCTTCACTCCTCCTCTACTCTCACCGCTCTCTCCTTCCCTCCTCTCCTCCAGTCATACTTTACTCTCAGTACTCCCCTCTCCTCCACTCCTCCTTTACTCTCTCCTCTCCTTCAGTCCTCCTTTACTCTCTCCTCTCCTTCAGTCCTCCTTTACTCTCTCCTCTTCTCCACTCCTCCTTTACTCTCACAGCTCTCCTCTCTTCTCTCTCCTCCCCTCCCTGCCTCGACTCAACCTCAGGGAACAAACAGAAGTTCTGTCTAAAACATCACTGCTTTCTTATTCACATCCCTCTGATCCCAATCTTCCACATGCTGGCGTACAGTAAGGTGTGTGGGAGCAACGTGACACAAGCACGATTCTTCTGTCTTACGATCTATGAGTCAGCCTACAGTCAGCCATCAGCCATCGTCCTTCTCCTGAACACATCACACTCCATACACCAGGAGGTTGTCTTCACTCTGTACTCAGAGAGCACGTCTGCCAATCATATTGGCTGGAGCAGCACTAAGGTCCAACACAGACAGATTAGGCTTGCGTTACAAATGGCACCCTATTCCCTACATAGTGCAGTACTTTTGATCAGAGCCCTATGAGCCCTGGTCAAAAGTAGTGCACTATGTAGGGGATTGGGTGCCATTTGAGACGCAGCTTAAGTCTGATCAGAGACCAGTCTATTACATGCTACAAAGCCCCCTGCCTGGCTCCATCTCTCTATCTCTCTGTCCGCAAGCTATCTGCATACATCTACATCAGACTGATGTTAATCCCACCATTAATCTGATCCTAGATCAGCAGATACCGATCCCTGTTAACACCAATTACCTCAGCACCCAGCCACACTCCTAACAAGGCCTTTGGTAGTTCTGAGGATGTGTCCCAAAGGGCACCCTATTCCCCCATAGGGTCCTGGTCAAAAGTAGTGCACTACATAGGAAATAGGGTGCCATTTGGGATGTAACCTGAAGCCTTGAAAAATAAGGCTTGGGTGTTTTGCGTGACAGCCCCCAGATATGTTTGCTGAGCGAGCCAAGAAGAAAGCCAGCCAGCCTGATGGTA
Organism: Salvelinus namaycush; assembly: GCF_016432855.1. Taxonomy (NCBI): domain Eukaryota; kingdom Metazoa; phylum Chordata; class Actinopteri; order Salmoniformes; family Salmonidae; genus Salvelinus; species Salvelinus namaycush. Next base: position 39,523,165 of record NC_052316.1, read on the forward strand.
TCTACAATATATCGTCTTCTAGTCCAGATAATGTGCTCCTAGGTGATTTGCAAAAACCCTGGCAGCAGGATATATTTTTGCGCAGATATTTCTCTAACAATTTGAGTGTGGATTAAATAATTGCTGTTGGACATCATCTTTAATCTTCCCACTGGCAGGAGATAAAAAACACATTTCACACAGAACCACCTACAGTAGCTTTAAAAATCAATTCCTGCAGATAGATTGTAAATTCATGGTCGGAATGCGTAATCAAATAAAATGTCAAGACACATTGTTGGCCCGGTGTAATCAGAACATCTAACAGCTACCGGCAAATCACAAGCTGACTTCTTGTTTCTATTTCATCAACCAAGCAGAAGGGTACCTGAAGGAGCCGGGCATAAAACACCCTCTCCACTCTGACATGCAACCAGGTTAGGTCCTCTGTGATAAGTAATGCACACATCCAGACATGGCTGGAATCTGCATGGACATACTGTATTAAGCAATGCTGATCAAGACAGAGAAACCCATTGTGGTGGGAATAGATGAAGAGAACAAGAGAGGAAGAAAGATAGAGGGAAAGAGAGAGTGTGTGTGTGTGTGTGTGTGTGTGTGTGTGTGTGTGTGTGTGTGTGTGTGTGTGTGTGTGTGTGTGTGTGTGTGTGTGTGTGTGTGTGTGTGTGTGTGTGTAGATCGTGTATGTGAGTGGAAGAAAGAAAGACAAAGAAAATGATTGAGAGGGAGTGACAGAGAGAGTGATCGAGGTGTTTCCTACCTTCCAGGACGGTGAGTTTGGCACTGGTGTTGATCTCTCCCACACTGTTGGTGGCGGTACACTCATAGATGGCCTCGTCCCTGTGGGTCCGCAGGGGCTGGATACGCAGGACGGACCCTGAGCCGTCATCAAACTCTATCACCTGAACACAAGGGTGGGTAGAGGAGAGAAAAAGCAATGAGACCCATGGTCGCCATGTAACTAATATTCCAAACTGATTTAAACAGTCATCTTAACAAGGCATCCCTTTGATCGCTATTTCATCAATACGTACAGCAACATCAGAGCCCTGGTGAGTACCAGCCCATTGAGCCCAGTGAATACTCCTGGTTTGATCATTGGCAGGCGGACTAATACAGGGCTAAGATATCTGCTACTTTCTATTTAGCTAGGAGGAACTGGGTTTATAATAAGAGTCTGCCTTAGCAGATCAGAAGACGCAAACCTGACCAAACTCAAACTCCATCAGTACTATTAATAAACCATCTCAAATAGAGACTACATCTTATCTAATCTCAACTGCAAAGGACCGCCCGGCATTGCATGACCTTGCTGTGGTCCTACGCTCCACAGGGAGTGAAGAGGAGTAAGTACGTCTGATCTGATACAATCACCCAATTAGAGAGAAGTTTATTGTATGAAATGAGCCTGAGTGAACAGCAGGCATTTCAGCAAGGCCTTTCAGGAAGCCAGCCTTTAGGGGTTAAAGAATCAGAGGTCAGAGGTCAGGGGAGAGGGTCTCCTAAAATTCCTTACGCTGCAGTGGAAAGTGGCTGACCTAAACATCCACATGACAGGAAGAGAACATTCCTGAACATTCAGTGGAGCACACCTAGGTTCAAACAGTATCTGAAATATTTCAATTACTTTGAGCGTTCACTTGAGCCTGTCTAGCGTGCCAGATAGGCTAGGTTTTCACTGAAGAGGCTATTCTTCCCTTGGTTCAATTGCGCCATGCAAGCTCAATCAAGCAATGCTAAAGTATGTGAAAGATTTTGAATACTATTTGAACTAGAGTTGCACACTTTGGGGAAAATTCAGAGTTGGAAACTTTCCCTGGGAATTAACGGGAATATATGGGAATTAACGGAAATATATGCAAATTAATATTAATACCATTTAAATGTAGATGTTTTTTGCATTGGATATATTTACCATATCATATGGAGACAGAAACATAAACCTTTTACCTTATCATTAGTAGACATAATTGCAAATTATTAAATCTTTCCAATAGAAATAAAAAACAATTGATTTATTAATTGAACTTTAATTGAATGAGTTGACTCTTCACATGGGATGATTTCACTGAACAACAAAAGAAAGGGAATATTGAATGATCCCCAATGATACATCGCATCTCCCAAAAAGATTTTCAATATACATCTGTAAAATGATAGTCTAGAAACTAAAGCTTTGGTTGTCTTCCTCTCAGGCTTCCATGTCTTCTCCCTGGACCTCCTCAATACCCACCTCTTTAACATCACTCTGAGGCCTCATCTTCACTGTCACTTTCCAACCTTGTTGAGGATGGCTTGTTGTCAGGCTCAAAAAGCCTCAAATTTGCCAAGATGGCCACCAATTTTTCAACCCTTGTATTAGTCAGCCTGTTGCATGCTTTGGTGTGTGTGTTCCCAAACAAGGACCAGTTGCACTCTGAGGCGGCTGATGTTGGTGGGATTTGGTGGATGATGGAGGCAATAGGGGAAAGAGCCTCAGATCCACAAATTCCCTTCCACCAGGTGGCTGATGAGATATGTTGGCCCGACTGCCATATTGCATCTCCATCCCAAAGCCCTTGCTTGGAAGTGTACTTCGCCAGACTGCCAAGAACCTTGCCCTCATCCAGGCCAAGGTGGCGAGACACGGTAGTGATGAAATCATAGGCCTTGTTGATCTCTGCACCAGACAGGATGCTCTTGCAAGCATACTTGTGGTCCAACATGTACGCTGTGGCATGTATGGGCTTCAGGCAGAAGTCTTCACGCTTAAAACAAAAGTGATTTTGTGGTATCCAATTGGTAGTAGTTACAGTCTTGTCTCATCGCTGCAACTTCAGTACGGATTCGGGAGTGGCGAAGGTCGAGAGCCATGCATCCTCCGAAACGCAACCCAACCAAGCCGCACTGCTTCAAGACACAATGCCCATCCAACCCGGAAGCCAGCCGCACCAATGTGTCGGAGGAAACACTGTACACCTAGCGACCTGGTCAGCGCGCATTGCGCCCGGCCTGCCACAGGAGCCGCTAGTGCGCGATGAGACAAGGATATCCCTGCCGGCCAAACCCTCCCTAATCCGGACGACGCTGGGCCAATTGTGCGCCGCCCCGTGGGCCTCCGGGTCGCGGCCGGCTGCGACAGAGCCTGGGCAGAAGTCTTCATGCTTTTTGATGTATTTCAGAACTGCAGTTTCCTCTGCTTGGAGCAATAGTGAAGTGGGCAGGGCAGTACGGATTTCTTCTCTTACATCTGCAAGCAGAATCTGAACATCAGTCAGGATGGCATTGTCTCCCTCAATCCGCACAATGACTACTGCTGTAGGTTTCAGGAGTTTCAGGCTGCTTACCACTTTCTCCCAAAATACATCATCCCGGAGGATCCTCTTGATGGGGCTGTCCATATCGACAGACTGTGATATGGCCATTTCTTGGAGAGACTCCTTCCCCGCCAGGAGACTTTCAAACATGATGACAACAACACCCCAACGGGTGTTGCTGGGCAGCTTCAATGTGGTGCTCTTATTCTTCTCACTTTGCTTGGTGAGGTAGATTGCTGCTATAACTTGATGACCCTTCACATACCTAACCATTTCCTTGGCTCTGTTGTAGAGTGTATCCATTGTTTTCAGTGCCATGATGTCATTGAGGAGCAGATTCAATGCATGAGCAGCACAGCCAATGGGTGTGATGTAAGGTTAGGACTCCTCCACTTTAGACCAAGCAGCCTTCATGTTCGCAGCATTGTCTGTCACCATTGCAAATGCCTTCTGTGGTCCAAGGTCATTGATGACTGCCTTCAGCTCATCTGCAATGTAGAGAACGGTGTGTCTATTGTCCCTTGTGTCTGTGCTCTTGTAGAATACTGGTTGAGGGGTGGAAATAATGTAGTTAATTATTCCTTGCCCACAAACATTCAACCACCCATCAGAGATGATTGCAATACAGTCTACTTTCTCTATGATTTGCTTGACCTTCACTTGAACTCTGTTGAACTCTGCATCCAGCAATTGAGTAGATAAAGCATGTCTGGTTGGAGGGGTGTATGCTGGGCGAAGAACATTCATAAATCTCTTCCAATACACATTGCCTGTGAGCATCAGAGGTGAACCAGTTGCATACACAGCTTGAGCAAGACATTCATCAGCATTTCTCTGACTACGTTCCTCCATTGAGTCAAAAACACTTCTGATTCCAGGAGGACCATGAGATGTAGCTATCGATAAGGTGTCTAATTCATCATTTTCACCTCGAATAGAAGTAGAGGGACTTTTGTCACAGGTTGCTTGTTGTGAGCGCTGAGGGAACTTTATGCCCTTGGCCAGATGATTATGCATCTTTGTTGCATTCTTCACTTATGATTTGGCATAGTATTTGCAAATGTACACAGCTTTTCCTTCTACATTAGCTGCAGAGGAATGTCTCCACACATCAGATAGTGCTCGTGGTATTTTCCTGTAAAGATTAGAAAAAAAATTGTAAAACAAACCCAAATACAATTCCATGTACAGATAAATAGTTAAGCAGTTAGATTAAACAACTCCTTCGTAAGATAAATGTTTTAAAATGAAAAATGTATGGAAACAGGTGGATTAACACTCTTCAGTTAGCAGGCTACTAGTTAACAAAAAAGAATGTATGTCATATAAAATATATTCACCCCACCCAGTATTGTAATCAAAACTTACCAGAAAGCATGTAGTCCTTGGCTCAGACAGTGTAGTAGTGTGGGCTCAGTAGCATCTCATTAGTGTGCATTAGTGAGCTTGAGAATCAGCTGAACATGTGATGGAAGAATGCACTGTGTCTGCAGAGGGTTGCAATTCCATTGCATTGGGGAGAGTTTAACCAAAATATGCCACAAGACCTGGAATTGCCTTATGTGTATTCCACAAAAAAAGGTTCACTGTTATAAGCTAACTTTTTTTATGAATTTAAGCAAAAATCCCCAAATTCCAGAGCTTAACTTCCCATGGAAAAATCCCGGAAATTTACTGGAAAGTTTCCGACCCTTTGCAACCATAATTTGAACCCAGGTCTGAAGTGTAGTCCTCTCCTCTCTCCCCCTGGGCCCACTGCTCTCCTATGCTCTCCCACACCTCCACACCGACTGCACATAGAGCAGGGCTCAGTTTGAGGAGTGCCATGCAGACAGATGGAAGATATTTCCTATTAATCACGTCAGTGTGAGCTGAGTGTCTGCATCTGTGGAAGGACCCATGTTGAGACCGCTTCACTTGAAACCATTTCTACTAGCTGGCAGCTAATGGGCCTCCCTGCTGCTACTGCTTTCAGCGTATGTCTGCCTGCCTGTCTGTCTGTATGCCTGCCTACCTGGCCTGTCTGTCTATCTCTCTGTCTGTCTGTCTTGTCTGAGCAGGGTGTCATACATCCACATTGCTTCAGATGCTGGAAGAAAAGGCAGACAGAGCGAGAGGAGGTGGTCACTGAACTGACACAGACAAACAGACTATGTGGTTGAGTGGTGCTTTGAAACAAGGATGTGGGTACGCCCACAGAATAAGAATGAATCTATTCATGTCATTTGGAAAGGACTACTATGTCTGCCTGGGCTTCCTACAATGTTTCTTACCATTTCTGCACCGGAAAGCTCATCCATTCTCATTTATGGTTGAGAATTATGTAGCTATGTAGCTAAAATCTGGTGCAATATCGTCCTTGTCAAATAAAAGAATGAAATACAATAGTAAAGTATACCATGTACCTCAAAGCGCTGAGAGCTGACTTTCTTGCCCTTCTTCATCCAGGTGATGCGTGGCTTGGGATCGCCCACTGCCTGGCAAACGAAGGACGCCACTCCTCCCGAAATACCTGTCTGGTCGTCTGGAGATTTGATGAAATTGGGCATGCCTGGGAGAGAGAGAGATAGAGAGAGGATAACTAATGTACATCAATCAAATTGACCCCAAATTGTATACAGCAGCACAGTGAAAAAAATTCCCTCAGAGCGCAGACAAGCAATTGCAGTATGGTTCTAGAAACATAAAGCCCTCTACTTTCATAAACTATAAATACAAAAGTATGTGGACAACCCTTCAGATTAGTAGATTCTGCTATTTCAGCCACAGTATAAAATTGAGCACAAAGCCATGCAATCTCCATAGACAAAAATTGGCAGCAGAATGGCCTTATGAAGAGCTCAGCGACTTTCAATGTGGCATCGTCATAGGATGCGACCTTTCCAACAAGTCAGTTTGTCAAATTTCTGCCCTGCTAGAGCAGCCCCGGTCAACTGTAAGTGCTGTTATTGTGAGAAAATGTCTACGAGCAACAACGGCTTAGCCGCAAAGTGGTAGGCCACACATGCTCACAGAACAGGACCGCGAGTGCTGAAGCTCGTAGCACGTAAATATCGTCTGTCCTCAGTTGCAACACTCAATACCGAGTTACAAACTGCCTCTGGAAGCAATGTCAGCACAATAACTGTTTGTTGGGACAATGGGTTTCCATGGCCAATCAGCCACACACAAGCCTAAGATCCAGCGCAATGCCAAGCATCGGCTGGAGTGGTGTAAATCTTGCCGCCAGTGGATTCTGGAGGAGTGGAAACTCTGGAGTGATGAATCACGCTTCACCATCTGGGAGTCCGACAGACGAATCTGGGTTTGTTGGATGCCAGGAGAACGCTACCTGCCCGAATGCATAGTGCCAAATGTAATGTTTGGTGGAGGAGGAATAATGGTCTGGGGCTGTTTTTCATCGTTCGGGCTAGGCCCCTTAGTTCCAGTGAAGGGAAATCTTAACTTTACAGCATACAATGACATTCTAGACAATTATGTGCTTCCAACTTTGTGGGGAAGGCCCGTTCCTGTTTCAGCATGACATTGCCCCCATGCACAAAGTGAGGTCCATACAGAAATGGTTTGTCGAGATTGGTGTGGAAGAACTTGACTGGCCTGCACAGAGCCCTGACCACAACCCCATCGAAAACCTTTGGGATGAATTGAAAAGCCGACTGCAAGCCAGGCCTAATCGCCCAACATCAGTGCCCGACCTTACTAATGCTCTTGCGGCTGAATGGAAGCAAGTCCACGCAGCAATGTTCCAACATCTAGTTGAAAGCTTTCCCAGAAGAGTGGAGGCTGTTATAGCAGCGAAGGGGGAACCAACTCCATATTAATACCCATAATTTTGGAATGAGATGTTCGACAAGCAGGTGTCCACATACTTTTGGTCATGTAGTGTATGTCACACCCTGACCTTAGGGAGCCTTTTTATGTCTCTAGTTGGTTTGGTCAGGGTGTGATTTGGGTGGGCATTCTATGTTCTTTATTTCTAGGTTTGTGTTTCTATGTTTTGGCCGGGTATGGTTCTCAATCAGGGACAGCTGTCTATCGTTGTCTCTGATTGGGAATCATACTTAGGCAGCATGTTTTGCCACTTTAGGTTGTGGGATGTGGTTTTTTGTTAGCTCTGTGTAGCCTTCAAGACGTTACGTTCGTTGTTCTTTTGTTCTTTTGTTTGGTGTTCGGTTTTAATAAAGAAGCATGAACACGTACAACGCTGCACCTTGGTCTCATCCTTCCGACGAGCGTTACAATGTATCAATAAAAATAATTTCACTTTTGTGTATTTTAACCGGTTTAACACAGTTGCAGCCAACAGTATTTTTTAGTGACAATAAGTTTGTGGCGTCCGTCCGTCTTCCATTTACACACAGGTGTTCGGAGACGCAGATAGCTGATTAGCACAGCAATTCCTCTGTTTTCTGTCTGTTTTCTGTAAACAAGCGCTGTAACATCGCTGATATGAAAGATACGTTCCTTATATTTCCAAAACAGTACCACAAGCGATGCGGTTTAACGTTAAGAACGAGCGTCGGGGCTCTTAGCCAAACTCCTCCAGCCAGAAGATACTATCGTCAATAGGCGCTTGTTAGCATCTATGAATGGGTTAGGTAGCATTGTGAAACAAAGTAGCAGGATCATTGGTATAAACCTGTATCAGACACGAGTCATACACAAGGCGCAATCTATTCTGAGGAACTCCCAGCATCCCTTGTTTGATTAATTGACGATGCTTCCCTCAGTGCGCAGATACAAGCTCCCTAAGTTTAAAACGAACAGGTCTACACTCTCCTTCATCACAGCTGCTATCAGCTTCCTCAACAAGCTGTAGTATTATTGTGTACTGTGTACATATTGCTGTACATACTGGTTTTTGTGTATATTAATGTCACGTGTTCATTGTGTTTTTTTAATATTTGCTGCAAAATGAATTCCTCCTCGGGATAATAAAGACTGCTCTACTCTGCTCTGTTCTGCTACTCCCTAGAAGGACAAATCCTAAGGAGGAATCAGAGAGGAGGCTGATCCTCTGCTGACTGTACCAAGTATACGTTAGGACCATCAAGGCCAGACAGAGAGACAGAGAAAGACAACAATAACACAGGAGTAGGCAGCTCTGGGCAGGTTCCAGGGCTTTCGCACTTCCCTACCAGTTAATGTTCAGGCAGTAACAATGTGTGTTTTAAAAACACGGATACCAAACTGCCTGCAGCCAAATAAAGTCAAAAAAGCCTGCGAACCAAAACCGTCCAGTGCTGTATTGTCCTTCCTGTCATGTGTTTGGTTGTTGCTGTACTTGACATACCACTTCCAGTGCCTGTAAGTCTCTCTCATTAATAATAACTAGCAAATCAAATCAAACTTTATTTGTTACATGCGCCGAATACAAGAAGTGTTGACCTTACCGTGAAATACTTACTTACAAGCCCTTAACCAACAGTGCAGTTCAAGAAGAGTTAAGAAAATATTTACCAAATAAACTAAAGTAAAACATAATAAAAAATTATAAAAGTAACACAAAAAAATAACAATAAGGAGGCTATATACAGGGGGTACCGGTACCGAGTCAATGTGCGGGGGTACAGGTTAGAGGTCATTTGTACATATAGGTAGGGGTGAAGTGACTATGCATAGATAAGAATCTAAATCTTAAATATGCTTCTTTATCATGCCTGAATAAACATGTGGAATTAACCCAAACCCTAGGCTTGACCATTTAGAAACAACAAGTCTCTCTGCCTCCCAAAAGGTACCCTATTCCCTATATGGTACACTACTAAAGTAGTGCACTAAATAGGGAAAATAATGTCATTTAGGATGCAGTCTGTGTCTCATATCTCAGAGGAGGGGGTATCAAACGGAACACAATTAACTGTCTGGGATGACACACCATCATATTAAAGCTCCATGGCAACAAACATTAGAGGGATAATGATGAGACAGAGATGTAATTAAATATTCCACTGAACTCGTCAGAGCACCACCGCTGCAGGCTAACACATGCACACACACACACCGGGCTATCACAAATATATGCCGACAAAACATACAGTATTCTGCCTGAGTTCTCTAGCTACCTCTCTCTCTCTCTCTCTCTCTCTCTCTCTCTCTCTCTCTCTCTCTCTCTCTCTCTCTCTCTCTCTCTCTCTCTCTCTCTCTCTCTCTCTCTCTCTCTCTCTCTCTCTCTCTCTCTCTCTCTCTCTCTCTCTGTCTCTCTCTGTCTCTCTCTCTGTGTGTACGTATGTACATGTGTACATGTGTATCTTGGTTCCTGGCAGTAGATGCATTATGCAGAGCTATGCCTGCCCTTGGGGAATCAGGCCTGTTTTCAGAGAGCAGGAGGGATGTGTATGTCAGTGTCTCTGTGTTAGGGTGCAGTTACAGGCTGCGTCCCAAATGGAATTCTATTCCCTAAAAATTGCACTTATTAGGGCCCATAGGACTCTCATCAAAGGTAGTGCATTATTTAGGGAATAGGGTGACACTTGGTACAGCCACAGTATCTGTAGGGTAAGGAAGGGTTAATAAAACGTGATGTGTGGGCGTTAGATGTAGGGGGTAGTGAGTAGGCTTGAATATTTTCCCGGTATTTTACAAATGTTCCATCCTGAGAATAAATCACCTTTCTCCCAGGTAACCCGGTAGTGTCATTCAAAAGTATTATAAATATGTCTGGATTTGGTTAGAACTTTGATCAGCATGAACATTCTACCCTGATGCTACCTGAGCCTGACGAGCCATATATTAAATACGTTTTATGAGCCCTACATTAACAACATTTAATGAGCCCAAGCCCAAAAAAGTCCCAAATGATTTTGTGTTTATCCAATACATATATGACATAGGCTACTGCACATTACGCACAACAGAAAAACATAAAGCCCATAGATGTAGCTAGCTATATGCTTTCTTAGGTAGCTGCAGTAGGCTAATCTTGTGAACTGTATAACTGTACCGTATTGTATTATACTGTATTATATGGACTGGAATTACACACATCGTTCAAACCATGATAAAGCAGAAGAGGACATGCGATTCTGGTGCAGCACATGCAGACTATAAAGATACAATTATAGGCTAGTGAATTTAATTTCCATTTTGAAATATAATAGGGCCTATTTGTATAATTAGTAATTAGTAGTGTTATGTTATTTTTGATGCAGAGGTATTTTCTGGTGGTGAGCTGCAGACAGGCAGGCCTCATGCTTTCTCTACCTCTCTCTCTCTCTCTCTCTCTCTCTCTCTCTCTCTCTCTCTCTCTCTCTCTCTCTCTCTCTCTCTCTCTCTCTCTCTCTCTCTCTCTCTCTCTCTCTCTCTCTCTCTCTCTCTCTCTCTCTCTCTCTCTCTCTCTCTCTCTCTGTCTCTCTCTGTCTCTCTCTCTGTGTGTACGTATGTACATGTGTACATGTGTATCTTGGTTCCTGGCAGTAGATGCATTATGCAGAGCTATGCCTGCCCTTGGGGAATCAGGCCTGTTTTCAGAGAGCAGGAGGGATGTGTATGTCAGTGTCTCTGTGTTAGGGTGCAGTTACAGGCTGCGTCCCAAATGGAATTCTATTCCCTAAAAATTGCACTTATTAGGGCCCATAGGACTCTCATCAAAGGTAGTGCATTATTTAGGGAATAGGGTGACACTTGGTACAGCCACAGTATCTGTAGGGTAAGGAAGGGTTAATAAAACGTGATGTGTGGGCGTTAGATGTAGGGGGTAGTGAGTAGGCTTGAATATTTTCCCGGTATTTTACAAATGTTCCATCCTGAGAATAAATCACCTTTCTCCCAGGTAACCCGGTAGTGTCATTCAAAAGTATTATAAATATGTCTGGATTTGGTTAGAACTTTGATCAGCATGAACATTCTACCCTGATGCTACCTGAGCCTGACGAGCCATATATTAAATACGTTTTATGAGCCCTACATTAACAACATTTAATGAGCCCAAGCCCAAAAAAGTCCCAAATGATTTTGTGTTTATCCAATACATATATGACATAGGCTACTGCACATTACGCACAACAGAAAAACATAAAGCCCATAGATGTAGCTAGCTATATGCTTTCTTAGGTAGCTGCAGTAGGCTAATCTTGTGAACTGTATAACTGTACCGTATTGTATTATACTGTATTATATGGACTGGAATTACACACATCGTTCAAACCATGATAAAGCAGAAGAGGACATGCGATTCTGGTGCAGCACATGCAGACTATAAAGATACAATTATAGGCTAGTGAATTTAATTTCCATTTTGAAATATAATAGGGCCTATTTGTATAATTAGTAGGCTGATGCATAGGCCTATATACCTTTCATAATATTTATCCTAATGTTATTAGCCTACCTCCAATTAATTTCATTGTCCTTACCTTCATCATTCTAATGACATCCTTGAATAATACAGCACTAGAATTAGATGCAGAAGGCTTTCACGAAGATTCAATGGTTATGGGTCTGAATAAACAACTACTATAGCCTACCGCCATCGTACGTTCTCGCATCTTTCAAACTACCCGTGAGTTCTATTGGCTGCTGTATTTAACATTCAGCAAAAAAGAGCTTGCATCCATCTTCAAATAGTCTATTGGTATAAGAAATGTTAAAAAATGATGTCCAGTAAGCTGTTCTAGTCTATCTTTTCCTGCATGGGACTCCAAGAGGCAAGGAGCGTTTTTTAAGGAGAGGCCAGTGAAGCACAGGTGCTTGTGTATTGTGCAAGAGACAAAAGCTATAATTATAAGATTATTATGCATAACCCATAATTAATTAGCTAAATATAAGGCTAATACTGCATTGAATTTATTACCGTAAAGTGGCTTGGGCATCTATATATAGAGCAATATATCTATCTAGAACAGGATTATCTATTTGGATGCAATTTGAATGGAGTTGAGAGAGAGAGAGAAAGACTGCGAGAGAGCTCGCGCGTGCACTGATTTAAAGCAACGATATTTGAGTGATAGGCTCTGCAGCTGCAATTAAAAAATGTATAATTTTTTTACAATTCAAAATAAGGTGACCCCCGAAAGACAGATGGAGATGTGTAAATTAGACGCGCATTCGGTCTTTATATTTGTGAGGCTTGACGCTGGAGACAGGAAGCAGGTACAGGGAGAACATTTAATAAACTACGGACATGAAACAGGACAGGAACAGCGTCTGGACAGGAGACAAAGTAACGACATCAATGCTGACAGGGATGGAACAGAGGATGCAGACAGATAAAGGGGAGGCAATCAAATAATGATGGAGTTCAGGTGGGTCCAATGAGTTGCAGGTGCACGTAACAAAGGGGACAGGTGTGCGTAATGATAGGCAATCTGGCGCCCTCGAGCGCCAGAGAGGGAGAGCGGGAGCAGGCGGGAGAATATTACTGTAGCACAGAAAAAAGTTTACATGATGAGGTGATACTGTAGGTCTACATGCATTGTGAACTGCATTCCACACTGAGATGGGCTGTCTGTCCCCACCCTGAGCGTTGATTCATCATGCAGAGGCTGTAAAGAAGCCAGATTTAGATATTACATCTAATTTAACAGTTCCATTTCATGCCATGCTGTTCATATAAATAATCTATTATATTTTACTGGTTTCTCGCAGTTATTTATCCCAGGAAAAGGGAGTGGTTTTGGGCTGTAATCACGGGAATATCTCGATAACTGGGTTCCCGCCATTCAACCCTAGAAGTGAGGCATAGTGTACTGTAGTGTAGTTACCCCCATCTTTCTCTCCTTTTTCCCTCCCTCCATCCATCCCTTTTCTCCTGCCCCAAAATATCCTCCTGGCCTCAGCGTTTCTCCTAAACGGAGTGCTTATTTCACCGCTGTAACTCTGACAGAGACACTGAGTGAGCGTTGAGCTGTCCTCGTCGCTCCGTGCTGTACTGTGATGATGCGGCCATGTTCCACTCTGTAGACTCTATCTTGGTCTCAAATGGCAGTTTCCCTGTAAATTGGCCTCATCCATAACGGCTGTCAATACTAGTTTAACTAATATTGTTTCCCTTTGTGACTACATACTAACCAAGAGGCAAACAATACTGTCCGTTAGAACTATACTAAGCCCTAAACCCACACTGCTAGAGCTATGACAAATCCCATGAAGTAATGTAGAATTCATTGTATATAACACAGTGAGTAGGATCCCTATGGAGGAATATCAATTAGACTAGGTATCACATATCGGGAAAGAATTACATACTGCTTAGACACAGCAATCATAACACAGCCACAGCGCTCTCTTTTCCTCACTCTCTTTCTCCCTCACTCCCTCTCTCTCTCTCTCTCTCTCACACTCCCTCACTCTCTTTGTCTCTCTCACTCTCTCTCTCTCACCACTCAGAGGGGAATGAGAAATACACTGTACAAAACATTAAGAACACTTTCCTAATATTGAGTTGCAATACAGTCTCAATTCGTCTGGGCATGGCCTCTACAAGGTTCGAAAGCGTTCCACAGGGATGCTGGCCCATGTTAACTACAATGCTTCCAACAGTTGTGTCAGGTTGGCTGGATGTCCTTTGGGTGGTGGACCATTCTTGATGCACACGGGAAACTGTTGAGTGTGAAAAACCCAGCACATGGCAGTTCTTGACACAAACCGGTGCGCCTGGCACAATACCCCGTTGAAAGGCACTTAAGTATTTTGTCTTGCCCATTCACCCTCTGAATGGCACACACACAATCCATGTCTCCCTTCATGTACACTGATTGACTTGGATTTAACCAGTAATATCAATAAGGGATCATGGCTTCACCTGGTCAGTCTATGTCATGGACAGAGCAGGTGTTCCTAATGTTTTGTACACTCAGTGTACATTTTAACAGACACTCTTATCCAGTGAAACAATTAGGGTTACATGCCTTGCTCAAGGGCACATCAACATAATTTTCACCTGGTCAGCTCAGGGATTTGAACAAGCAACTGTTCGGTTATTGGCTGAACACACATAACCACTGAGCTACCTGCCTAGACCAATCGAGGTGCCTTCTGTTTGACAGTTCACTAGGGAACCGAGTTTCCCCCTGCATGAACCCAGGCTTAAAGAAACAAGAACACAGCCCAGTCTCTAAGGGACAGGATAGTTAGATACCACTGTCTGTCTGTCTGTCTGTCTGTCTGTCTGTCTGTCTGTCTGTCTGTCTGTCTGTCTGTCTGTCTGTCTGTCTGTCTGTCTGTCTGTCTGTCTGTCTGTCTGTCTGTCTGTCTGTCTGTCTGTCTGTCTGTCTGTCTGTCTGTCTGTCTGTCTGTCTGTCTGTCTGTCTGTCTGTCTGTCTGTCTGCCAGCTACCTCTACTCCTATATTTGTCCTCAAATAAAATCATCTGCAGTCCACCGGAATGTTGAATCAATATTCTGCTACTGGCACAATGTCACAACAACAACAACTTCAAAATGGCCATCTAGGAAGGGCTCTATTGGGTAGTACATAAGAGGGAGAAGGAAGGTGATGTGACTGGGGATGGGAGGGGCCAGAATTCAGGAGGACAAGGTTGCCCTTTAAAACACAATTTTAGAGGAAAAGAAGATAGAGCTAGCAAGAGTAAAGAGAGAAAGGTATTTAGAGGAATAGAGACTTTGTTTTATTTAAAAATACCTTTATTGGCCCAATAGTTCATCATTAAAACCAGAAACTTTACTTCATCTTAACGAACGTAAAAAGTTAGAACCAAGCCCCCCTCCTCGTCCATTGTGCATAGAAGCCTCCAATGCCCCACAACCCCACAGACGGTGAACCAGCACCCCATATACAGTACATGCTTCAGTGGGAACCGAGGAAGAGAGAGAGAGAGAGAAGACAGAAAGAGAGAGAGTCAGAGGGGGCAGAGGTGACTTAGGTTTTCAGTCTGAGGGACACGGTGGGGGATCGAGGTTGAGTTCGCACCAATTATTTAGCTATTTATTTTCCATGGTCACAATGGCCTGACCCCTGGGCCATGACATTCTAAATGTAAAATCTGCTCTGTGCTCTGCTCTTTTTCTCCTTCAGCCCCACGCTTATATGACTGACAGCTGTGAATGTTCTCTCCATCACATTCATACAGTACATGACCCTGTGACTATGCTGAATTTCTTCTTCTTTTTAAATAGAGAGAAAGAAAGAGAGCGGTGAGAGAGAGATAAAGAGAGAGGAGGGAGTAGAACATTTGACCTCCTATATACATTATTCAAGAACGGGCCTCTTCAATTTAAGGGAGAGAAAAAACAGTGTGAATATTGAAGGTAAAAAATAGGCCATAAGGAAAAAGTTGAATAACACGTTATTATGTGTTCAGATCCTTGTAAGGGATTTGAATGCTGGCCATAAATGCTGAGGGAACGTGGGCCGCTGTCTCCAAAGTAATAAATACTTAATCGTATGATCATCATTTAATCATAAATAGATTCAATTTGAGCTTAAATGCGATTCACCTTATCAGTAAAAGGCCACTAATTGATCCTGTATTTCTGGGGAGAATCTCACTGTGTTCAGTTCATGTCTGTAGTGTAGCAGTATCAGAATTGATAGTTAAGCACCAGGCATATTACCTCATGTTATGTCTGTTAAAATGGCAGCCAGATGATTTGGGGTCAATTCCATGTACTAGCTACACACCAACATATTGCACAGTACAGTGGCACCAGAAATAATAATCCCTTCATCAGAATATATAATGAGACAGAGGGAAAAGTCAAGAGATAGTCTGGATTTCGTAAAGATTAGTTGAATCTCTAACACATCAACAACGACAAAACGTAATGAATCAACATAAAAGCTGCCCACATGACTCCCTGCCTAAAACATACACTGCTGTCGGAGGACCGTTGGGGGTTGGTATGGGCAGAGTTCTGCACTTGTTGTTCCAGAGGACGCACAGTCAATGACCTTTAACCCTGAACCCATGGGGGTGTACTATAAACAGACAGTACAGTAGCCCAGGCTGCATGCTCTCGAGGTCGTGTGTGGCTCAGTTGGTAAGAGCATGGCACTAGCAACGCCAAGGTAGTGGGTTCAATTCCTGTAGGGCTCACAGAAACATTTACAAAGAACTATTCTGAAAGCATTATTGTTTTAACAGTATACACTAACTGTACCTCAGGGGTAGACAACTCTGGAGTGCCCAAGACACTTCACATTTTTGATTTAACTGACCTGTGTTGAATTTAGCCAATCACTGAACTGATGAATTAGCTAAGCAGCTCAGTGTGGTAATTCGTTGGAACAAAATCCTGAAGTACCTGCGGCACTCCAGGAACAGGGTTCCCTTCCCCTACCGTACCGTATTACTTTGGATAAAAACATCTGCTAAATATCATAATGTCTCTTCTACTGGAGCCAGCAGACAGGCAGACTGGTCCATTGACATGCAGTGCATCTAGAGAAGTTGTTAGAGGCCTGTGAGATGAGGTGCCATGGACTATAGCTGGAACCCAGCTATAAAACCAAATGAGGCAAGGAAACATTGTGTTTAGCCCTCCCTGCAGACGCATCAAAGGACATTATCCAGGACGATGGTAGCTCCGCTCCCTCAGTCTAATGAAGTATCATTCTGCAGTGGGAAGGATGTGTTGCTACTGAACTCACAGTGATGGAGTCTCTCACTGACACACACCTGTCGCAGGCTACTTCACTCTGCACACACACACACACACACACACACATAGGGAATAGAGTGTCATTTGAGACGCAGCCACAGTCCCATCAGCAGAACAGCCAGTGATTAATCCTGGACCGCTCCCCTCCATAGCGTCCCTCTGTTTAGCCTGTGTTTTATCTAATCATGCATATCCTAATGCTTTTCGCCTGAGCAGTAACAGAGGCACAGGGAATTAAGAGCCCAGTCACAGTGCACCTTTCATAATGTCATCTGGAAGTCTGTGAAGAGGGAATGAACCGAGGAAGCATGTATGCGCACATACACGAATGGAGGCATGCACACAAGATGTTTACATGCATGCTTCCCCGGTTCATGCCACGAGATTCATCTCAGCTCTGCCACGAGATTCAAACAATAGTCTCACAATGGCTAAATCAACTTAAATGAGCGATAATGAAGAGAAAGAAAGCTGTGATCAGACTGTGCAGTGATGGAGAAGAGAGAGAGAGGGACAGCTGGGAGTTTGAGTGCAGCTGTGACATTAGCTCTCCGTCCTTACAGCCTGGGAACGAGACAGAGAGAGAGAGAGACAGAGAGAGAGAGAGAGAGAGAGAGAGAGAGAGAGAGAGAGAGAGAGAGAGAGAGAGAGAGAGAGAGAGAGAGAGAGAGAGAGAGAGAGAGAGAGAGAGAGAGAGAGAGAGAGAGAGAGAGAGAGAGAGGTAGAGAAAGCATGAGGCCTGCCTGTCTGCAGCTCACCACCAGAAAATACCTCTGCATCAAAAATAACATAACACCCCCAGAGAGCTTCAGTACCAGCTTCACTGTATTTCTCCAGAAGGGAGTGAATACTGAATACACCAGAACAGCCATTACACTGCCTGTGCCCCAAATGGCACCATATTCCCTACATACACTCTCAGAAAAGAACCTAAAGGGGTTATTTGGCTGTTCCCATAGGATAACCCTTTGAAGAGCTCTTTTTGGTTTCAGGTAGAACTCTTTTGGCTCCAGGTGGAACACTTTTGGGTTCCATGTACAACCCTTTCCACAGAGGATTCTACATGGAACCAAAATGGGTTACACCTGGAACCAAAAAGGGTTCAGCAAAAGGGGACAGCAAAGAACCATTTTGGAGCCCTTTTTTCTAAGTGTAGTGCACTACTTTTGACAAGGGCCCATAAGGCTCTGGTCAAAAGTAGTGCCCTATATAGGGAATACGGAGCCATTTGGGACTCACCCATGCTGAATGAGTGAGTGTAAGCAAAACTGCAGCGGACCGGACAGCAATCAAGAAGCTAGACCCAGTGACCCATTCCCCACTCAGAGAACACTATCAACAGGCAATTTGGAGCCAGAAATCAATACATGCACTGGAGTCCTACCAATCTGTTCCCATTAATAATGGATCCAGCCACTTACATGTAGACTCTTATTTGTCGAGTAGGATTGGAGGTGATTGGAGTGGGGCAATACATTGCATTAATGTGGTTTGTTGCACTATTAGCAACATACACTGAGTATATCAAACATTAAGAACACCTTCCTAATATTGAGTTGCACCCTCCCTTTTGCCCTCAGAACAGCCTCAATTTGTCAGGCATGGACTCTACAAGGTGTCAAACATTCTGTCCAATATTATAACTAAACGCTCAGAGACAACACAATACAAACTGGAGGACACTTCACAATCACATCAGGTGAGCAGTGCCATTTTAGGTGGGTGAGACTATGTTCTTAATGTTTTGTATTCTTACTGCATATTATCATCAGTACGGTCAATATCTTTCTCTACTTTAAATTCATTTATTTAGCCAAATTTGAAATAGTTTTTTGGTTATTGCAAGCATCAATGCTTTTGGTGGGAAACTACTACATTAATTGTAATTTGCTATTTCAGTACAGACTTTTTTGTAGCTTACAATTGATTAACTATCAACAAAGAATATAATTTGAGAGAACTACCTCAAATAAACTTCCCATAAATAAAAAACGGAGGTGAGAACTCGAAGAACAGAAGAACGTTTCAGAAATGTTTTCAGAAATTATGTTGTAGAGGCCTCGGCGGTCTCAGGCACTGTATCGCAGCGGTGTCACTACAAAACTGGGTTTGATCCCCGGCCGTGTCGCAGCCGGCCGCGACTGGGAGACCCATGATGCGGCGTACAATTGGCCCAGTGTCGTCTGGGTTAGGGGAGGGTTGACCTTGTCCCATCTTGCTTTAGCGACTCCTTGTGGTGGGCCGGGCGCATGCACACTGACTTTGGCTGTACAGTGTTTCCTCTGACACAATGGTGTGGCTGGTTCCGGGTTAAGCGAGCAGTGTGTCAAGAAGCAGTGCAGCTTGGCAGGGTCGTGTTTCGGTTGATGCATGGCTCTCGACCTTCACTTCTCTCAAGTCCGTACGGGAGTTGCAGCAATGAAACAAGACTGTAACTACCAATTGGATATCACGAAAAAAAGGGGTCAACAAATGATGTTGTAACTACACAGACATATTACAAAAGTATGGTTTTAAATAAAAAATGAATTCTGCAACATTTTAAATGTTGGTCTCATGTTCTAGAGCTCTAGCTTCTATGTAGGTTGCAGAGCTCTGGCATCTCACCAAAACACCAACTACTTCTCTCTGCAGCCTTTTATCTAAACCTCCTCTGGCTATAGTGAATCATTTTCTGGAATAAACCATATTGGTTATGAGCTCATTGCTTCATGGGTGGTTTAGCTGGAATGAGCAGTTTGTTTTCATCATTCAATGAGTTCCATAAATGAAAGCATAATCAACAGGATGGACAGAAGAGGATAGTGGTCTTCAGGGGTCGGCTGCAGCTCAGAGTCTTTCCTACTCTAAACCAGGGGTCGGCTGCAGCTCAGAGTCTTTCCTACTCTAAACCAGGGGTTGGCTGCAGCTCAGAGTCTTTCCTACTCTAAACCAGGGGTCGGCTGCAGCTCAGAGTCTTTCCTACTCTAAACCAGGGGTTGGCTGCAGCTCAGAGTCTTTCCTACTCTAAACCAGGGGTCGGCTGCAGCTCAGTCTTTCCTACTCTAAACCAGGGGTTGGCTGCAGCTCAGAGTCTTTCCTACTCTAAACCAGGGGTTCCCAAACTGTTTCACTCTGGGTCGCCCTTCCAGCATTGGGGAACATCACGCATCCCCCCCTGCATGAGCATGCAAGCGCCACATTTACTTAGATGGGCAAAAGTACAGTTCATGACATAAACTGTTCACACCCCTATTGTGGGTGCAAAGAAAATGTTGCAGTTTTAAAGCAAATTTTCTTGAAATTCTATACATTTTATGTAAACATTAGGTTTTATCAAGCAAATAAATGCAATAGAAAACCAGCTATGCCAAAGCACAGATGTTGTCATTGAGCCATTGAGTGACAGGTCAGGAAGAGAAATCCCCTGGTCCAAATTAGCACAGTCTCCCCACTGTGACAGTGTGTTTTGTGAGGACTGCCCTAGTACAAATTGGCTGCCCTGAATTACCCAAGTGGGTTCTACAAATTGGCGGTGGTGCACGGTCAGTTAGTCTGATGCAGTGCAATGCTTTGAGACCTAGTGAAAAGTGCCAAATAAATGCTATCCAATATTATAATTAAACGCTCAGAGAGAACACAACAAAAAACTGGAGAGGACACATCAGCGCCATTTTAGGTGGTTGGGACTTATCCTGGGCCTAGAGTAAGATGACATCCATCTACCATATGTTTCTCTCTCTTACTAGTCCCAAACATGTCTTCAAGTTCTGCTCTATGTCTTCAAGGACATATAGAGAATAACTCTCACGTCACCCCGCTCCTCCGCTCTCTCCACTGGCTTCCAGTTGAAGCTCGCATCCGCTACAAGACCATGGTGCTTGCCCACGGAGCTGTGAGGGGAACGGCACCTCCGTACCTTCAGGCTCTGATCAGGCCCTACACCCAAACAAGGGCACTGCGTTCATCCACCTCTGGCCTGCTCGCCTCCCTACCTCTGAGGAAGTACAGCTCCCGCTCAGCCCAGTCAAAACTGTTCGCTGCTCTGGCACCCCAATGGTGGAACAAACTCCCCCACGACGCCAGGTCAGCGGAGTCAATCACCACCTTCCGGAAACACCTGAAACACCACCTCTTTAAGGAATACCTAGGATAGGATAAAGTAATCCTTCTACCCCCCCCCCCCCCCCTTAAAAGAGTTAGATGCACTATTGTAAAGTGGTTGTTCCACTGGATATCATAAGGTGAATGCACCAACTTGTAAGTCGCTCTGGATAAGAGCGTCTGCTAAATGACTTAAATGTAAATGTAAATGTAACTATGTGGACTGGGCTCCTTCAGCATGTTAAGAAGACACACTATAGTTTGCCCACCGCTCAGAACAAAACATCGCTCATCTCTATCTCTCTTTCTTTCAGAGAAAATCAATAATTCAACAGAGGAGTGAATCCATTCTGAGATGAACCACATGTGAAATTACCTTTTCTTTATTCCCCATTGTGAAGTGCATTAAAGTAATGGTCCTCTCCAAACGGACTTGAAGAATGGCAGGATAGTGCACACATTACCTTTGTCCCAAATGGCACCCTATCCTATATAGTGCACTAGTTTTGACCAGAGATCTATGGGGCCTTGTTCAAATGTAGTGCACTATAAAGGGAATAGGGTGCCATTTGGGATGCCCCCAAGCCCTGGCTAAACACATATTAGCAGGTACCATCGACAAGCACCAAATTAGTATTTTAGTAGATAGGGCCCATGTTGTGTGTCCTGTCCTTACAGAGTGGTCGTTTCCCGGAAACTCATTGAAGTGCAAGTAGAAATCACGCCTTGAGACAATCTACCCAGTGACCTATTTGTATTTGTCACCAGCCCTTGTCATTTTTCACTGTTTGATTATCTATTTTTATAAGTAGGTCTTAGATATAATCCTGCTCACCTGTTGCTTTTATAAGTTCAATTACAGTGACAGCCTAAATGGTACATTATGATTCATCTCTCTGAGAACAATGCCATACAATAACAATAGTATCATCAGACTGATGATACAAGTTCATTTCAACGATATTAAAACCACAACGTTTTCTAGGCCTACTATTTCATGTAATAATGTTTATGTCTGTTTGCTGATGCCAAAAGATTTTCTCTACATGCCCAAGCATTACCGACACGCATTTACCTGACAATCATCACGGCAGTCATCCACACGAGAGAAAACGTTTCACAATGAATATGAATTTGCCATCCAGCAACATCGGTAACGTTTCTATAATATGTATTCATGGCGGTGTGGAGAGGAGCCAGCATCAATAGCTGGGGAATTGGAAACTCTGGTGATCATGGGTGTTTCCCAACTGGCACCCTATTCCCTTTATAGTGCACTATATTTAACAAGGGCCCTTCAAAAGTAGTGCACTATATGGAACAGGGTGCCATTTTGGAGGCAGACTTTGTCTCTGCACTCTGCTGTGATCCGAGTCATCAACAACAGAAACATTTCCTCTTTCCTCTTCAGCTTTAAACCCTTTGACCCTTCTGAAACGCTGCATGGACAGAATCACTGTTAAGTGCAGCTTTAAGTGGAAGACAGGTATGAGAGGGCTCCTAGCCTGCCATGAAATTGCCATTAAAGGATTGTTTTAGGCTCACAGGTTTACAAAAAGATTGCAGGATCACACAGATATTGATCCATTGACTGTTGTATTTACATTGGCCTGGAACACAAGGAGATGGCCTCATGGTGACACTATAAAAGCTTACTGATTTAAGAGTGGGTTGCATGTTGCTGTTCAGAATGTTAGCCCAAGTGATAGTGTGTGTGTGTGTGTGTGTGTGTGTGTGTGTGTGTGTGTGTGTGTGTGTGTGTGTGTGTGTGTGTGTGTGTTTGTGTTTGTGTTTGTGTTTGTGTTTGTGTTTGTGGGTGAGTGAGTGAGTGAGTGAGTGAGTGAGTGAGTGAGTGAGTGAGTGAGTGAGTGAGTGAGTGAGTGAGTGAGTGAGTGAGTGAGTGAGTGAGTGAGTGAGACACACACACACTTTCCTGGTCTAAAACCTTTTAGTTTACAACCGGTCGTTTCAAACGTTGCATTGTCATTCCCCACCACACGCTTGTCCTACAGGCCCCGTTTTCTCATTTGGGCTGGGAAAAAAACAGAATGTAATGGTGTCTAGGCAGACAGCCAGATAGTCAAATGTTGTGCAAGGCGGACGGGAGCTGTGTTTCAAAGGCAATTCACAATGACAAATGACAAAAGTTTCAAACAAAGTATCTTATTTGTTAAGAAAGTCTCATTAGGATTTGGAGTAGAGAGATCCGGGGCTAGAGGATAGAGCAGCCATGCATACCACCGTCTGATCAGTCACACTGACAGGTAAACAATCACAGCTCTGCTCTCTCCGTGTGCTCTCTCTCTCCACCTCGCTCGCAGCCTCCCAGGCACTACAGGTAACATCCATTCAATCCATTCAATACGCCCCACTAAATAGAAAATAAAAAATCATATTCTCCCTCCTCCCCTTCAGCCTTCCCACTATTCAGTGTGGCTGAGTCTCAAATGGCACCCTGTTCCCTATGCTGTCCACTACTTTTTACCAGAGCCCCATAGAGTTTGCACTACATAGGGAATAGTGTGCCCTTTGAGACGCAACCTATGACACTGGGGGAAGTGAACAGGGCTACTTCTTTTAACTGAGTCATTCAATAAACAGACAGGCTTCGCAATAGAAAAGGAATCTATTCAGTTGTTCAGAGTGCGATATTGTTTGCCGCTGGTAGGGATAAAATACCTTACATCAATGTAAATATATACAGAACAATGCCTGTATTATAGTGTGTGTCCATATTGAAAAACGGGACCACCCGTAAACTGCAAAGATGAATGCAAAAAAAGGCTTGTAAAAGAAGCACAATACACAGACTAGACTATACAGTATATACAACTGCTGTATGCTCAAGGCATCGTATGATCAACTGTTTATGTCTACACAACACATTAAACTGTCCAACTAGTTTTGATGTTTCTTCATGATGGAACCTACAGTCGTGGCCAAACGTTTTGAGAATTACACAAATATTAATTTT
Source organism: Salvelinus namaycush (assembly GCF_016432855.1). Classification (NCBI taxonomy): domain Eukaryota; kingdom Metazoa; phylum Chordata; class Actinopteri; order Salmoniformes; family Salmonidae; genus Salvelinus; species Salvelinus namaycush. Next base: position 39,547,077 of record NC_052316.1, read on the forward strand.
CACAAAGTCTGCTGCTTCAGTGTCTTTAGATATTTTTGTCAGATGTTACTATGGAATACTGAAGTATAATTACAAGCATTTCATAAGTGTCAAAGGCTTTTATTGACAATTACATGAAGTTGATGCAAAGAGTCAATATTTGCAGTGTTGACCCGTCTTTTTCAAGACCTCTGCTGGCAGCCCATTCTTGCATAATCAATGCTTGGAGTTTGTCAGAATTTGTGGGTTTTTGTTTGTCCACCCGCCTCTTGAGGATTGACCACAAGTTCTCAATAGGATTAAGGTCTGGGGAGTTTCCTGGCCATGGACCCAAAATATCAATGTTTTGTTCCCCAAGCCACTTAGTTATCACTTTTGCCTTATGACAAGGTGCTCTATCATGCTGGAAAAGGCATTGTTCGTCAGCAAACTGTTCCTGGATGGTTGGGAGAAGTTGCTCTCGGAGGATGTGTTGATACCATTCTTTATTCATGGCTGTGTTCTTAGGCAAAATTGTTAGTGAGCCCACTCCCTTGGCTGAGAAGCAACCCCACACATGAATGGTCTCAGGATGCTTTACTGTTGGCATGACACAGGACTGATGGTAGCGCTCACCTTGTCTTCTCCGGACAAGCTTTTTTCCAGATTTCCCCAAACAATTGGAAAGGGGATTCATCAGAGAAAATTACTTTACCCCAGTCCTCAGCAGTCCAATCCCTGTACCTTTTGCAGAACATCAGTCTGTCCCTGATGTCTTTCCTGGAGAGAAGTGGCTTCTTTGCTGCCCTTCTTGACAACAGGCCATCCTCCAAAAGTCTTCGCCTCACTGTGCGTGCAGATGCACTCACACCTGCCTGCTGCCATTCCTGAGCAAGCTCTGTACTGGTGGTGCCCCGATCCCGCAGCTGAATCAACTTTAGGAGACGATCCTGGCGCTTGCTGGACTTTCTTGGGCGCCCTGAAGCCTTCTTCACAACAATTGAACCGCTCTCCTTGAAGTTCTTGATGATCCGATAAATGGTTGATTTAGGTGCAATCTTACTGGCATCAATATCCTTAGCTGTGAAGCCCTTTTTGTGCAAAGCAATGATGACGACATGTGTTTCCTTGCAGGTAACCTTGGTTGACAGAGGAAGAACAATGATTCCAAGCACCACCCTCCTTTTGAAGCTTCCAGTCTGTTATTCAAACTCAATCAGCATGACAGAGTGATCTCCAGCCTTGTCCCCGTCAACACTCACACCTGTGTTAACGAGAGAATCACTGACATGATGTCAGCTGGTCCTTTTGTGGCAGGGCTGAAATGCAGTGGAAATGTTTTTGGGGGATTCAGTTCATTTGCATGGCAAAGAGGGACTTTGAAATTAATTGCAATTCATCTGATCACTCTTCATAACATTCTGGAATATATGCAAATTGCCATCATACAAACTGAGGCAGCAGATATTCTCAAAACTTTTGGCCACGACTGTACTGTGTAAGTATATTTGGAACACATAATTGCCAGAACAGTACACTGAATACAGTAGTCAAGCTAGCTCTATCAAGATTATGATTTGCATGTTTGTGTGTGTGTGTGCGTGTGCGTGTGCGTGTGCGTGTGCGTGTGCGTGTGCGTGTGTGTGTGTGTGTGTGTGTGTGTGTGTGTGTGTGTGTATGCCTGTGTTGTGTTTGACGCACAGTATATACCCTGAGCATACCAAACATTAGGAACACCTTCTGCCCTCAGAATCAATTTGTCTGGGCATGGACTCTACAAGGTGTCAAAATCTTTCGACAGGGATGCTGGCCATGTTAACTTCAATGCTTCCAACAGTTGTGTCAAGTTGGCTGGATATCCTTTAGATGCTCTACCATTCTTGATACTCACGGGAAACTGCTGAGCCCGAAAAACCCAGCCGTGTTTAGTTCTTGACACAAACCAGTGCGCCTGGCATCTACTACCAGACCCCGTTCAAAGGCACTTAAATCTTGTCTCTTGCCCGTTCACCCTCTGAATGGCACACATACACAATCCATGTCTCAATTGTCTCAAGGCTTAAAAATCATTCTTTAATCTGTCTCCTCCCCTTCATCTACACTGATTGAAGTGGATTTAACCAGTGACATCAATAAGGGATCATAGCTTTCACCTGGATTCACCTAGCCAGTCTATGTCATGGAAAGAGCAGGTGTTCTTAATGTTTTGTGTATGTGAACAAGAGAAATTCATCAGGGAGAAGGGACTCCTCCCTTCAAAACATACCGCCTCCTCCCTTCACAACACACCCTCCTCCCTTCACAACATACACCCTCCTCCCTTCATAACACACCGCCTCCTCCCTTCACAACACACCCTCCTCCCTTCACAACATACACCCTCCTCCCTTCACAACACACCCGATCCTACCTTCACAACACCCACCCTCCTCCCTTCACAACATACACCCTCCTCCCTTCACAACACACCCGATCCTACCTTCACAACACCCACCCTCCTACCTTCACAACACACCCCCCTCATCCCTTCACAACACACCCCCTCCTCCCTTCACAACACACTGCCTCCTACCTTCACAACACACCCGATCCTACCTTCACAACACACCCGATCCTACCTTCACAACACCCACCCTCCTACCTTCACAACACACCCCCTCATCCCTTCACAACACACCCCCTCCTACCTTCACAACACACCCGATCCTACCTACACAACACACCCCCTTATCCCTTCACAACACACACCCTCCTCCCTTCACAACACACCCCCTCCTCCCTTCACAACACACCCGATCCTACTTTCACAACACCCACTCTCCTCCCTTCACAACACACCCCCTCCTCCTGTTCACAACACACCCTCCTCCCTTCACAACACACCCGATCCTACCTTCATAACACCCACCCTCCTCCCTTCACAACACACCCCCTCTTCCTGTTCACAACACATACCCTCCCCCTTCACAACACATTTCTTCCTCCCTTCACAAAACCCACCCTCCTCCCTTCACAACACACCTCCTCCTCCCTTCACAACACTGGATTCAGTCTATGTCATGAAAAGAGCAGGTGTTCTTAATGTAATAATGTCACAACACACCCCCTCCTCCCTGGCATAATGTCTCTTCTACTGGAGCCAGCAGACAGACAGACTGGTCCATTGACATGCAGTGCATCTAGAGAAGTTGTTAGAGGCCTGTGAGATGAGGTGCCATGGACTATAGCTGGAACCCAGCTATAAAACCAAATGAGGCAAGGAAACATTGTGTTTAGCCCTCCCTGCAGACGCATCAAAGGACATTATCCAGGACGATGGTAGCTCCGCTCCCTCAGTCTAATGAAGTATCATTCTGCAGTGGGAAGGATGTGTTGCTACTGAACTCACAGTGATGGAGTCTCTCACTGACACACACCTGTCGCAGGCTACTTCACTCTGCACACACACACACACACACACACACACACACACACACACACACACACACACACACACACACACACACACACACACACACACACACACACACACACACACACACACACACAAAGCTGCAGCCTGTAGTGGTACTCTAGGGATTGGGTGTGATAGCAGACAGATCTTTACAGAACCACAGTCAGCACACACACGGTGCATCCCAAATGGTACCCTATTCACTATATAGTGTACTATCCTATGGGCCCTGGTCAAAATTAGTGCACTACCCACTCACTGAAGTGGCTGACAGCATAACCTATCAGGCGTGTATGTCAGTAACTCTCCTAGCGCTGAGCTGCAGTAGAGAAAAGGGCCAGAAGGAGAGATGATACATACATGGCCATGGAGCAGAGGACTCAAGGAGAGATGATACATACATGGCCATGGAGCAGAGGACTGAAGGAGAGATGATACATACATGGCCATGGAGCAGAGGACTGAAGGAGAGATGATACATACATGGCCATGGAGCAGAGGACTCAAGGAGAGATGATACATACATGGCCATGGAGCAGAGGACTCAAGGAGAGATGATACATACATGGCCATGGAGCAGAGGACTGAAGGAGAGATGATACATACATGGCCATGGAGCAGAGGACTGAAGGAGAGATGATACATACATGGCCATGGAGCAGAGGACTGAAGGAGAGATGATACATACATGGCCATGGAGCAGAGGACTGAATGAGAGATGATACATACATGGCCATGGAGCAGAGGACTCAAGGAGAGACTGTGCTAGGAGCAGGTGATGCATTTCCTCCCGTTGGAGACTTGCTCTGTGATAGGCTGCCTCAGCAGGAAGCAAAACAACGTAGGAGGGAGCTCGATGCTACCCTGTGTCTGTGCGTTTGTGTGTGATTTGGAATGGATTTAAGGATTATCAAGATGTGATACACTCTCCAATTAGTGGTGTACTCCTCTCCTGCTCAGCTGGCTCTTGACTGCCCTGGCAGGACTGTGTGTTTGTTTATCCCTGGCATATTAGCCGCCATGCTTTGTTGGTTCGGGACATGACCAACTGATAAGCACTGGCATCATTTAAACTGGATTATAGACTCCCAAACACACGCACGTTAGTGATGCACGGGCCAGCTGTTTGTTCACCCACACCCGCCCGTAATTGCTAATAACCCATCCGCAACCGCCCGGCTATATGTGATACAGCGATAAATCTGAGGCCCTAACCTGATAATATAGAAAATGCGCTGTACAGTTTCTGCTTATAATCTGACATTTTGGTGTGCTATTTGTTAGTCAACTTGTCTGTAGATACATGCAGCTTCTCTTCTGTCATTACTTGTTGCCCTAGAATACTAAATAAACTGCTGTTCCCCAGACAAATGCCATAAATCAATAGAATGAATGCTTCAATCTAGTTGACATCGGTAAAGTTCTCTTTCATCTCTGCTTCTCTCACGCAGCAAAGAAAATAGTACGTGACATTTCAAAAATGTACTGTAGCATGCTTTAAACACCCGGGTGTCATACTCATTTTGTCTTCTCATGTAGTAAGAATGAATAGTGCTTCACCAGTAGAACCTCATCCTCCAGCCCCTGATTAAATACTGTCTGAAGGCAGCAGGGTATCAGTCAGTGTGGAGGAATTCAATAATGTAAAAAACCTCCATGTGGAAAGAGCCTGAATGGGAGGGCAACACCAGCGGTCATGTTTGTTCTGATAAATAATACATTGTTCTTTTCTGCTCTCTGCACTCTCTGTTGACAGCACTCACAACTCCCACTCACACAAGTCTGGCAGAAGAACCACACAACGACTTGAACGGGAGACAACGAGCGATAGGAAAAACGAGATTCTATTTTGCAGATCATCATGCGAACACGACCCGGGGGAGCAGCGAGCACAAAGACTTCACAGTTAGCCTGCTGCGCTGTGGTGCGGAAGAGGTATGGAAGATGGGGTGGGCAGAGAGAGAAAAGGGACAGATCCACAAATATTCCCACATTGGGGACTCCGTGGCTCTCTGACTGTGTGTAGGGGTTGCAGCAGCACTGTACTGTAGCAGAGAAAATTGTTTCTCCAAAGCCTCGCCTCAGAACTGAGGATATATTGTGCAATACTCACACTGCTTAAATTCACTGGAACAGGGACAGTGTTAGTGAGAAATAATATAAGCCCTGCAAATGTTTCATTGGCTCTGTCTCTGGCCAAAAGTAGTGCACTACTTAGGGAATAGGATGCCATTTCATATTTCATACTGTTCTAGAGCAGGCATTACATCAGGCAGCCAGGTGAGATGTACCTGTTTTGTATGCTCACAAACACATTCCCAGAACATTAATAAGACAAGTATTTCTAACAAATCTTCACAAAACGTTCTCTGCAGTATTCTAAGAACATTCTTGTAGGAGGATTCCAGCAGTTATTTTGAGTAGCTACAAATTCCTGATGATATGCTAGGCACCAGTGTTGCTATGCAGATCACAACATCAGAGCATCTGATTACACGTGAAACGAGTGTCATTATTTGTCTGCTCCCTTGAGAAATCACAGATACACTGCAACCTAAGTCTAACACACAAAACATAAGGAGCTATATAAGCCATAATATGTGTTCTGAATCCTATAGACTGTGTGTGTGTGTGTGTGTGTGTGTGTGTGTGTGTGTGTGTGTGTGTGTGTGTGTGTGTGTGTGTGTGTGTGTGTGTGTGTGTGTGTGTGTGTGTGTGTGTGTGTGTGTGTGTGTGTGTGTGTGTGTGTGTGTGTGTGTGTGAGGTCTATGACGTGAGAGAGCCAGTGAGAGGTGCACACAGGGCCCCTGTGGAGCAACTTCCTTCTAATGAGAAACACACACTGTAGTCCCCAGGCATTCCAGCTTCCTGGCCTGACAGACACACTGTAGTCCCCAGGCATTCCAGCTTCCTGGCCTGACAGACACTCTGTAGTCCCCAGGCATTCCAGCTTCCTGGCCTGACAGACACACTGTAGTCCCCAGGCATTCCAGCTCCCTGGCCTGACAGACACTCTGTAGTCCCCAGGCATTCCAGCTTCCTGGCCTGACAGACACTCTGTAGTCCCCAGGCATTCCAGCTTCCTGGCCTGACAGACACACTGAGTCCCCAGGCATTCCAGCTTCCTGGCCTGACAGACACACTGTAGTCCCCAGGCATTCCAGCTTCCTGGCCTGACAGACACACTGTAGTCCCCAGGCATTCCAGCTTCCTGGCCTGACAGACACACTGTAGTCCCCAGGCATTCTAGCTTCCTGGCCTGACAGACACACTGTAGTCCCCAGGCATTCCAGCTTCCTGGCCTGACAGACACATTGTAGTCCCCAGGCATTCCAGCTTCCTGGCCTGACAGACACACTGTAGTCCCCAGGCATTCCAGCTTCCTGGCCTGACAGACACTCTGTAATCCCCAGGCATTCCAGCTTCCTGGCCTGACAGACACACTGTAGTCCCCAGGCTTTCCAGCTTCCTGGCCTGACAGACACACTGTAGTCCCCAGGCATTCCAGCTTCCTGGCCTGACAGACACACTGAGTCCCCAGGCATTCCAGCTCCTGGCCTGACAGACACACTGTAGTCCCCAGGCATTCCAGCTTCCTGGCCTGACAGACACACTGTAGTCCCCAGGCATTCCAGCTTCCTGGCCTGACAGACACTCTGTAGTCCCCAGGCTTTCCAGCTTCCCGGCCTGACAGACACTCTGTAATCCCCAGGCATTCCAGCTTCCTGGCCTGACAGACACACTGTAGTCCCCAGGCTTTCCAGCTTCCTGGCCTGACAGACACACTGTAGTCCCCAGGCTTTCCAGCTTCCCGGCCTGACAGACACACTGTAGTCCCCAGGCTTTCCAGCTTCCTGTCCTGACAGACACACTGTAGTCCCCAGGCTTTCCAGCTTCCCGGCCTGACAGACACACTGTAGTCCCCAGGCTTTCCAGCTTCCTGGCCTGACAGACACACTGTAGTCCCCAGGCTTTCCAGCTTCCCGGCCTGACAGACACACTGTAGTCCCCAGGCTTTCCAGCTTCCCGGCCTGACAGACAGGACAGGAGAAGCTGCCCTGCAGTGGCTTCACATGTTGTCAGCCCAGCCCACAAAAACACACGTTCATACTGTACAGTTAAAACCAGACCTAGGTTTTAATAGTATTTTTCTTCTATCAATAGCTCAGCTAAGTTTGATCGAGCTTGCCAGGCGTAATGTAACCAATAGAATTGTCCCATAAGTTGTTGACGGAACAAAACAATTCAGGCCCCTGTGTGATGTATTCCACTTTCCTATCAGTTGAAATTACACAATTATTGGTGCCATAAAAAGCAGAGGTCTTACGTGATAAGACACTTGTTTATCAGGTACATTGACCTCCGAAAGGATCAACAGCCTCTGTCTAAATCCCAAATGGCACCTTATTCCATTTATACTGTAGTGCACTATTTTGGACCAGAAACCTGTGGTCCCAGCTCAAAAGTAGTGCACTATAAAGCTAACAGGTTGCCAATTGGGACGCAACCTCTGGCTCAGCTCAGTAGGAGAGCAAATGTCATAGGTGACATTCCTTAACACTTCCAAACCGGAGGCCTAATTTGAAATGATCTTAGTGAATGGCTCACATGGACCTCTTGATGTTTAAATCACCAGATGAAATCTATTGTTTTCTCCGTAATCAAATATCTTTATCCTTCTCTATTTATTGCCATATTGCACAACACCAACAATATAGTCAACAAGATGCAATAGGAAAATAAAAGCTATTGTGACTTTACTTGTGCTGGCGTGAAGTCATGGAATGTATTTTATGGCATTGGGAAGATAAGTGTTGTGTAAGAGTACTGAATGTAACATTAAAGGGAGCATATTAGAGAGTGACAGTGTTAAGTGGACATTAATTAAGTGACAATGCCAGAGAAGCCGGTGTTTGGGGGATATATTGGCATGGGTGTTGTTCGGCAAACTGTGCCAATATATCCTCCAAACACCGGCTTCGAATGCATTATGACTTTTATGCAATAAGTTACCAACATATTCAAATAATGATTGTCATTAAAAACTTTATTTTATGAATTTATTCATACTATTTCATCTGTCCACGAGATATGGTCCCGACACAAATACAGGGTTGCTACTCAAGCCAGCTGGTCGTTCGTTCTACTGCTTCGGTTGCCAGAAACGTGACCTAGTCGTTAAGTCTTTTTGTTCTAAATCTATGGATGCAACCCAGTCATTCATTCTAAATGTTCCATTGCCATGATGGCTAGCAATGTTCTTATCCCTTGCTTGCTAGCTAGCCAACTTTGGCTAACAGCCACACCAAACAGTGAAGCCAGAACAATAGCAAAGTAGCTGCATTCGCGTTGGTTTAATATTTTTTCTAGTGAATATTTTTGGATACACCCATAACAATGAGCTAATGATGTGCAATTTCACCTGGCATAGAACATGTGCTCTCTCGCCATTCCACTATTCAAAATAGATAGCCAAAAACACAGCTAACACAACCACTTCAAACGGAAGCTGGAATGACAGAAAACTAACTGCGTTTCGTGTTTTTCTATTGATATTTTCTTTGTATACAGTTGAAGTGGGAAGTTTACATACACCTTAGCCAAATACATTTAAACTCAGTTTTTCACAATTCCTGACATTTAATCCTAGTAAAAATTCCCTGTTTTAGGTCAGTTAGGATCCCCACTTATTTTAAGAACGTGAAATGTCAGAATAATAGTAGAGAGATTTATTTATTTCAGCTTTAATTTCTTTCATCACATTCCCAGTGGGTCAGAAGTTTACATACACTCAATTAGTATTTGGTAGCATTGCCTTTAAATAGTTTAACTTGGGTCAAACGTTTCGGGTAGCCTTCCACAAGCTTCCCACAATAAGTTAGGTGAATTTTGGCCCATTCTTCCTGACACGCCTTTTCAGTTCTGCCCACACATTTTCTATAGGATTGAGGTCAGGGCTTTGTGATGGACACTCCAATACCTTGCCATTGTTGTCCTTAATCCATTTTGCCACAACTTTGGAAGTATGCTTGGGGTCATTGTCCATTTGGAAGACCCATTTGCGACCAAGCTTTAACTTCCTGACTGATGTCCTGAGATGTTGCTTCAATATATCCACATAATTTTTCTTCCTCTTGAAGCCATCTATTTTGTGAAGTGCACCAGTCCCTCCTGCAGCAAAGCAACCCCACAACATGATGCTGCCACCCCTGTGCTTCACGGCTGGGATGATGATCTTCGGCTTGCAAGCCTCCCCCATAACAATGGTTATTATGGCTGAACAGTTCTATTTTTGTTTAATCAGACCATAGGACATTTCTCCAAAAAGTATGATCTTTGTCCTCATGTGCAGTTGCAAACCGTAGCTTGGCTTTTTTATGGCGATTTTGGAGCAGTGGCTTCTTCCATGCTGAGCGGCCTTTCAGGTTATGTCGATATAGGACTCTTTTTACTGTGGATATAGATCATTTTGTACCTGTTTCCTCCAGCATCTTCACAAGGTCCTTTGCTGTTGTTCTGGGATTGATTTGCACTTTTCACACCAAAGTACGTTCATCTCTAGGCGACAGAACGCGTCTCCTTCCTGAGCAGTATGACGGCTGCGTGGTCCAATAGTGTTTATACTTGCGTACTATTGTTTGTACAGGTGAATGTGTTACCTTCAGGCGTTTGGAAATTGCTCCCAAGGATCAACCAGACTTGTGGAGGTCTACAATTTTGTTTCTGAGGTCTTGGCTGATTTCTTTAGATTTTCCCATGATGTCAAGCAAAGAGGTACTGAGTTTGAAGGTAGGCCTTGAAATACATCCAAGGTACACCTCCAATTGACTCAAATGTTGTCAATTAGCCTTTCAGAAGCTTCTAAAGCCATTACATAATTTTCTGGAATTTTCCAAGCTGTTTAACGGCATTGTCAACTTAGTGTATGTAAACTACTGACCCACTGGAATTGTGATACAGTGAATTTTAAGTGTAATAATCTGGCTGTAAACAATTGTTGGAAAAATGAATTGTGTCATGCACAAAGTAGATGTCCTAACCGACTTGCCAAAACTATAACAAGACATTTGTGGAGTGGTTGAAAAACGAGTTTTGATGACTCCAACCTTAGTGTATGTAAACTTCCAACTTCAACTGTACATCCATAACAATTATGCTGAATCCTGATTTCCACTGGCTGAGAAAAGCTGCCAGCCTGTTTGTCTCATTCCGACTCCCGACACGTTCATTACCATAGGACAACTGGAGATCCAATTTCAATATTGAAACAATGTTGGACAAAATGTTGGAGAGACAGACAGCTAGGTTATTACAAATCTCCACTGTTGAAAACCAAATTCTAGTCTAAAAGATAATGCCTAGATGCTTTTTACCGTGTAGATCTAGTATATACAGAACATTTCCTGGCTGAGCTGATGAGACATTGGATTGCGCTGTCAGAAGGAACAGAATAAATAAGCATTTCAACATCATAGATTTAGCCGGTGGTAACTTATTGATTAAAAACTGGGTGGTTTGAGCCCTGAATTCTGATTGGCTGAAGGCCATGGTATATCAGACCGTATACCACATGTATGACAAAACATTGATTTTTACTGCTCTAATTACATTGATAACCAGTTTATAATAGCAATAAGGCTCCTTGGGGGTTTGTGATATATGGCCAAAATACCACAGCTAAGGGCTGTGTCCAGTCACTCCGTGTTGCGTCGTGCTTAAGAACAGCCCTTAGCTGTGGTATATTGGCCATATACCACACCTCCTCGGGCCTTATTGCTTAAATAGAAAATGTCTGGAATGCGGTTTTAACCAATCAGCATCCAGGATTAGACCCACCCGTTGTATAAATGTGATAGTACTGTATTCAAACACATACTTAATCACATTCTTAAGATAATCGCAATACTTGAATCAACCTAAGATATTAACAAACATACTGAATGTAACAGTAAAGGTAGTATAAAAGAGGGGTTCAGTGTTGAATGGACATTCAAAGTTTATGGTACTAATTACTTGTTTCAAAATAATCATCTTTATCATACTTTATCATAATCAATTAACATTAGAATTACAGCAATAACCAATGTTAGCTGGTGACATCATGGTGTAAGCTTCTGATGAGAATGTGTGGCAGTAAATCTAACCAGTCTCAGACACAGTAGGAGAGAGGGTTTTTCTCTTTTCAGAATCACTCTCATTCTTTCTGGCAGCCCTAGCTATTTTTAAGCCTCTTCTTGCATTGCTAGCTGTCTTCCCTTAAGACTATAAACTCTTTTTGTGTCGACAACACATTTTTAGACTCGCCGATGTGCAACCACACCGAGCACCTAACTGTGATCTGACAGTGAGTGTATGTACCCCATCCTTCCTGAACAACACACATACACACATACATACAAACACACACATACACACACACACCAACACGTATACCAACACACACAAACACACACACACACACACTCACACACACACACACACACACACACACACACACACACACACACACACACACACACACACACACACACACACACACACACACACACGCACACACACACACACACACACACACACACACACACACACACACACACACACACACACACACACACAGTAAGGAGCAACTGGGAATTTTCCATTTTCTGTCTTATTAATTCCTTCCATTAGAAATCCTCCTAAATTTGACGTGAAGCATGTCATGTTCATTAGAGAGAGTGCTGCTCCCCCCTAGGATGCTGTGCAGTAATGAGATCAGTGTGTGTGTGTGTGTGTGTGTGTGTGTGTGTGTGTGTGTGTGTGTGTGTGTGTGTGTGTGTGTGTGTGTGTGTGTGTGTGTGTGTGTGTGTGTGTGTGTGTGTGTGTGTGTGTGTGTGTGTGGGTGGTTGTGTGTAACACTAAAATGGGGCTCTCAGGAGAAAAACCCAAACAACATGATTGCATTAGTACGTCTGGTTCACGGGTTCACCCTCTTTGTTGTCTAGCTACCTCACCCCAGCCTTGACCTTCACATATATCAACCAAGACTAATAAATGTGATTTATTATTTATTGCATGTATTAGTTACCATGATGCAATATTCTACTTACTAACTTGTAAGTGTAAGACATTAATTAAACTTCTTCAGGATTGGTGGGTCCCCTGCGGGACAGTTGACCTAACGTAGGCTAATGCGATTGGCATGAGGTTGAAAATTTCCCGGGACATAAAAATATCTGATATTGGCAGAAAGCTTAAATTCTTGTTAATCTAACTGCACTGTCCAATTTACAGTAGCTATTACAGTGAAAGAATACGGGCAGTCTTGATACAACAGTTTGAACAGAAATACAATGGTTCATTGGATCAGTCTAGAACATTGCACATACACTAATACCATCTAGTGCCGAAAATCTAAATTGCACCTTGGGCTGGAATAATACATTATGGCCTTTCTCTTGCATTTCAAACTGATGAAACAACAAAAAAATTGTTTTTTTCTTTGTATTACCTTTTACCAGATCTAATGTGTTATATTCTCCTACATTCCTTTCACATTTCCACAAACTTCAAAGTGTTTCCTTTCAAATGGTACCAAGAATATGCATATCCTTGCTTCAGGGCCTGAGCTACAGGATTTGGGTATGAAAATATTTCAGTTGTTGTGTATATTACATTTGTTTTATTATTTCATTCAAGTCATCATCTCATCTCTATTGAGCTGCTGCCTATGCTGTCTGACAAAATCACTATTTTAGTAGTTCTTCAAAGTAAATAAGGCATACTTTTATGACTACTGAATCCCAACAATCAATCACTTAGCTCATGTATTTTCAAGTAGATATACCTTGCGAAGCAACAGCTGCTCTCTATATCTGCTCACCATCACGCGATCTTCTGTCTTTTCCATTTCAGGCATAAAAGAAACACAGGACAAGTAAATGAGCAATGGATTATGGTAACTGTAGTTAATTACCACATTTTATGCGCTAAACTATGTTGAATATCAGCCTGTTGGAAACTACAACTCCCTACTACATCGCAAAGTTCAGACTGGATCAGATTTATCTCTAGAGAAACTGCAATGTGAACGATAACCGACATTTCGGTTAATCACTCAACACTAATTCATGTTGAAGAAAATGGACTGTTCAAAGGGTAGCAAAAAAGCCAGCTATGCTGTACTGTAGTCACCCTGGAGTAGCATGGACATCAACCATGTTTGTTTTGTCAACAGAGAGACACAGTTGACATTCCGAGGCTAACAATGTCCCAACCCTACGGCCATGGGTAGAAAGGGTTTGAGGAGGGTGGCCTGATCTCTACTCAATGTAACAGAAGTGCTAGTATACCTGCATGTGTTTTATGCATTGTTGCATCATTGCACTACTACTATACTGCACTACTACTAACCTACTGTACTACTGTACTGCACTACTACTACTACTAACATACTGTACTACACTACTACTACTAACCTACTGTACTACTGTACTACACTACTGCTACTACTAACATACTGTACTACACTACTATTACTAACCTACTGTACTACTATACTGCACTACTACTAACCTAATGTACTACTGTACTGCACTACTACTACTACTAACATACTGTACTACACTACTACTACTAACCTACTGTACTACTGTACTACACTACTGCTACTACTAACATACTGTACTACACTACTACTACTAACCTACTGTACTACTGTACTGCACTACTACTAAACTACTGTACTAATGTACTACACTACTACTACTAACCTGCTGTACTACTGTACTGCACTACTACTACTACTACTAACCTACTGTACTACACTACTACTACTAACCTACTGTACTACACTACTACTACTAACATACTGTACTACACTACTACTACTAACCTACTGTACTACTGTACCGCACTACTACTAACCTACTGTACTACTGTACTACACTACTACTACTACGAACATACTGTACTACTGTACTGCACTACTACTACTACTAACCTACTGTACTACTCTACTACTACTACTAACCTACTGTATTACTGTACTGCACTACTACTAAACTACTGTACTACTGTACTACACTACTACTACTAACCTGCTGTACTACTGTACTGCACTACTACTACTACTACTAACCTACTGTACTACACTACTACTACTAACCTACTGTACTACTGTACTACACTACTACTACTACTAACATACTGTACTACTGTACTGCACAACTACTACTACTACTAACATACTGTACTACACTACTACTACTAACCTACTGTACTACTGTACTACACTACTGCTACTACTAACATACTGTACTACACTAATACTACTAACCTACTGTACTACTGTACTACACTACTACTACTACTAACATACTGTACTACTGTACTGCACTACTACTACTACTACTAACCTACTGTACTACTGTACTGCACTACTACTACTACTACTAACCTACTGTACTACTGTACTACACTACTACTACTAACATACTGTACTACACTACTACTACTAACCTACTGTACTACTGTACTACACTACTACTACTACTAACATACTGTACTACTGTACTGCACTACTACTACTACTACTACTAACCTACTGTACTACTGTACTACACTACTACTACTAACCTACTGTACTACACTACTACTACTAACATACTGTACTACACTACTACTACTAACCTACTGTACTACTGTACTGCACTACTACTAACCTACTGTACTACTGTACTACACTACTACTACTACTAACATACTGTACTACTGTACTGCACTACTACTACTACTAAGCTACTGTACTACTGTACTGCACTACTACTAACATACTGTACTACACTACTACTACTAACATACTGTACTACACTACTACTACTAACCTACTGTACTACTATACTGCACTACTACTAATCTACTGTACTACTGTACTACACTACTGCTACTACTAACATACTGTAATACACTACTACTACTAACCTACTGTACTACTGTACTGCACTACTACTAACCTACTGTACTACTGTACTACACTACTACTACTAACCTGCTGCACTACTGTACTACACTACTACTACTACTAACATACTGCACTAATGTACTGTACTACACTACTACTACTACTAACCTACTGTACTACACTACTACTACTACTAACATACTGTACTACTGTACTGCACTACCACTACTACGACTAACGTACTGTACTACTGTACTACACTACTACTACTACTAACATACTGTACTACTGTACTGCACTACTACTACTACTACTACTAACCTACTGTACTACTGTACTGCACTACTACTACTACTACTAACCTACTGTACTACTGTACTACACTACTACTACTAACATACTGTACTACACTCCTACTACTAACCTACTGTACTACTGTACTACACTACTACTACTACTAACATACTGTACTACTGTACTGCACTACTACTACTACTACTAACCTACTGTACTACTGTACTACACTACTACTACTAACCTGCTGCACTACTGTACTACACTACTACTACTACTAACATACTGTACTACTGTACTGTACTACACTACTACTACTACTAACCTACTGTACTACACTACTACTACTACTAACATACTGTACTACTGTACTGCACTACCACTACTACGACTAACGTACTGTACTACTGTACTACACTACTACTACTACTAACATACTGTACTACTGTACTGCACTACTACTACTACTACTAACCTACTGTACTACTGTACTGCACTACTACTACTACTACTAACCTACTGTACTACTGTACTACACTACTACTACTAACCTACTGTACTACACTACTACTACTAACATACTGTACTACACTACTACTACTAACCTACTGTACTACTGTACTGCACTACT
This sequence comes from Salvelinus namaycush, assembly GCF_016432855.1. Lineage (NCBI taxonomy): Eukaryota > Metazoa > Chordata > Actinopteri > Salmoniformes > Salmonidae > Salvelinus > Salvelinus namaycush. The sequence goes on from NC_052316.1 coordinate 39,563,355, forward strand.
ACTAACCTACTGTACTACACTACTACTACTACTAACATACTGTACTACTGTACTGCACTACTACTACTACTACTAAGCTACTGTACTACTGTACTGCACTACTACTAACATACTGTACTACACTACTACTACTAACATACTGTACTACACTACTACTACTAACCTACTGTACTACTATACTGCACTACTACTAATCTACTGTACTACTGTACTACACTACTGCTACTACTAACATACTGTAATACACTACTACTACTAACCTACTGTACTACTGTACTGCACTACTACTAACCTACTGTACTACTGTACTACACTACTACTACTACTAACCTGCTGTACTACTGTACTACACTACTACTACTACTAACATACTGTACTACTGTACTGTACTACACTACTACTACTACTAACCTACTGTACTACACTACTACTACTACTACTAACATACTGTACTACTGTACTGCACTACTACTACTACTACTAACATACTGTACTACTGTACTGCACTACTGCTACTACTAACATACTGTACCACACTACTACTACTAACCTACTGTACTACTGTACTAAACTACTACTACTACTAACATACTGTACTACACTACTACTACTACTACTAACCTACTGTACTACTGTACTACACTACTACTACTAACATACTGTACTACACTACTACTATTAACCTACTGTACTACTGTACTGCACTACTACTAACCTAAAGTACTACTGTACTACACTACTACTACTACTAACATACTGTACTACTGTACTGCACTACTACTACTACCACTAACCTACTGTACTACTGTACTGCACTACTACTAACCTACTGTACTACTGTACTGCACTACTACTAACCTACTGTACTACACTACTACTACTAACCTACTGTACTACTGTACTACACTACTATTACTAACCTACTGTACTATTGTACTACACTACTACTACTAACATACTGTACTACACTACTACTACTAACCTACTGTACTACTGTACTGCACTACTACTAACCTACTGTACTACTGTACTACACTACTACTAACCTACTGTACTACTGTACTGCACTACTACTACTACTACTAACCTACTGTACTACTGTACCACACTACTACTACTAACCTACTGTACTACTGTTTTACTCTACTACTAACCTACTGTACTACTGTATTGCACTACTACTACTACTACTAACCTACTGTACTACTGTACTGCACTACTACTAACCTACTGTACTAGATTACTACACTACTACTACTAACCTAATGTACTACACTACTACTACTAACATACTGTACTACACTACTACTACTAACCTACTGTACTACATTACTACACTACTACTACTAACCTACTGTACTACACTACTACTACTAACATACTGTACTACACTACTACTACTAACCTTCTGTACTACTGTACTACACTACTATTACTAACCCACTGTACTATTGTACTACTGTACTGCACTACTACTAACCTACTGTACTACTGTACTACACTACTACTACTAACCTACTGTACTACACTACTACTACTAACATATTGTACTACACTACTACTACCAACCTACTGTACTACTGTACTGCACTACTACTAACCTACTGTACTACTGTACTACACTACTACTACTAACCTGCTGTACTACTGTACTACACTACTACTACTAACATACTGTACTACACTACTACTACTAACCTACTGTACTACTGTACTGCACTACTACTAACCTACTGTACTACTGTACTGCACTACTATTACTAACATACTGTACTACACTACTACTACTAACCTACTGTACTACTGTACTGCACTACTACTAACCTACTGTACTACACTACTACTACTACTAACATACTGTACTACTGTACTGCACTACTACTACTACTACTAAGCTACTGTACTACTGTACTGCACTACTACTAACATACTGTACTACACTACTACTACTAACATACTGTACTACACTACTACTACTAACCTACTGTACTACTATACTGCACTACTACTAATCTACTGTACTACTGTACTACACTACTGCTACTACTAACATACTGTAATACACTACTACTACTAACCTACTGTACTACTGTACTGCACTACTACTAACCTACTGTACTACTGTACTACACTACTACTACTACTAACCTGCTGTACTACTGTACTACACTACTACTACTACTAACATACTGTACTACTGTACTGTACTACACTACTACTACTACTAACCTACTGTACTACACTACTACTACTACTACTAACATACTGTACTACTGTACTGCACTACTACTACTACTACTAACATACTGTACTACTGTACTGCACTACTGCTACTACTAACATACTGTACCACACTACTACTACTAACCTACTGTACTACTGTACTAAACTACTACTACTACTAACATACTGTACTACACTACTACTACTACTACTAACCTACTGTACTACTGTACTACACTACTACTACTAACATACTGTACTACACTACTACTATTAACCTACTGTACTACTGTACTGCACTACTACTAACCTAAAGTACTACTGTACTACACTACTACTACTACTAACATACTGTACTACTGTACTGCACTACTACTACTACCACTAACCTACTGTACTACTGTACTGCACTACTACTAACCTACTGTACTACTGTACTGCACTACTACTAACCTACTGTACTACACTACTACTACTAACCTACTGTACTACTGTACTACACTACTATTACTAACCTACTGTACTATTGTACTACACTACTACTACTAACATACTGTACTACACTACTACTACTAACCTACTGTACTACTGTACTGCACTACTACTAACCTACTGTACTACTGTACTACACTACTACTAACCTACTGTACTACTGTACTGCACTACTACTACTACTACTAACCTACTGTACTACTGTACCACACTACTACTACTAACCTACTGTACTACTGTTTTACTCTACTACTAACCTACTGTACTACTGTATTGCACTACTACTACTACTACTAACCTACTGTACTACTGTACTGCACTACTACTAACCTACTGTACTAGATTACTACACTACTACTACTAACCTAATGTACTACACTACTACTACTAACATACTGTACTACACTACTACTACTAACCTACTGTACTACATTACTACACTACTACTACTAACCTACTGTACTACACTACTACTACTAACATACTGTACTACACTACTACTACTAACCTTCTGTACTACTGTACTACACTACTATTACTAACCCACTGTACTATTGTACTACTGTACTGCACTACTACTAACCTACTGTACTACTGTACTACACTACTACTACTAACCTACTGTACTACACTACTACTACTAACATATTGTACTACACTACTACTACCAACCTACTGTACTACTGTACTGCACTACTACTAACCTACTGTACTACTGTACTACACTACTACTACTAACCTGCTGTACTACTGTACTACACTACTACTACTAACATACTGTACTACACTACTACTACTAACCTACTGTACTACTGTACTGCACTACTACTAACCTACTGTACTACTGTACTGCACTACTATTACTAACATACTGTACTACACTACTACTACTAACCTACTGTACTACTGTACTACACTATTACTACTACTACGAGTAACCTACTATACTACTGTACTGCACTACTACTAATACTACCAACCTACTAACCTACTGCACTACTACTACTAACCTACTAACATGCTGTACTACTGTACTACACTACTACTACTACTACTAACCTACTGTACTACACTACGACTACTACTAACCTACTAGCCTACTGTACTACTGTACTACACTACTACTACCCTACTGTACTGCACTACTACTACAACTACTAACCTACTAACCTACCGTACTACTGTACTGCACTACTACTAACCTACTGTACTACTGTACTACACTACTACTACTACTAACATACTGTACTACACTACTACTACTAACATATTGTACTACACTACTACTACTAACCTACTGTACTACTGTACTGCACTACTACTAACCTACTGTACTACTGTACTACACTACTACTACTAAACTGCTGTACTACTGTACTACACTACTACTACTAACATACTGCACTACACTACTACTACTAACCTACTGTACTACTGTACTACACTACTACTACTACTAACATACTGTACTACACTACTACTACTAACCTACTGTACTACTGTACTGCACTACTACTAACCTACTGTACTACTGTACTGCACTAGTATCACCACTAACCTACTGTACTACTGTACTGCACTACTACTACCACTAACCTACTGTACTACTGTACTGCACTACTGCTACTACTAACCTACTTTACTACTGTACTACACTACTACTACTGTACTACTGTACTACACTACTACTACTACTACTAACTTACTGTACTACTGTACTGCACTACTACTACTACTAACCTACTGTACTACTGTACTGCACTACTACTACTAACCTACTGTACTGCACTACTACTACTAACTTACTGTACTACTGTACTGCACTAGTACTACCACTAACCTACTGTACTAATGTACTACACTACTACTACTACTACTAACTTAATGTACTACTGTACTGCACTACTACCACTAACCTACTGTACTACTGTACTGCACTACTACTACTACTAACCTACTGTACTGCACTACTACTACCACTAACCTACTGTACTACTGTACTGCACTACTACCACTAACCTACTGTACTACTGTACTGCACTACTACTACTACTACTACTACTACTACTACTACTAACTTACTGTACTGCACTTCTAATACTACTACTACTAACCTACTGTACTACTGCACTGCACTACTACTACTAACCTACTGTACTACTGTACTGCACTACTACCAGTAACCTACTGTACTACTGTACTACACTACTACTACTACTACTACTACTACTACTACTACTACTACTACTACTACTAACTTACTGTACTACTGTACTGCACTACTACTACTACTACTACTAACCTACTGTACTACTGCACTGCACTACTACTACTAACCTACTGTACTACTGTACTGCACTACTACTACTACTAACCTACTGTACTACTGTACTGCACTACTACTACTACTAACCTACTGTACTACTGTACTGCACTACTACTACTACTACTAACCTACTGTACTACTGTACTGCACTACTACTACAACTACTAACCTACTGTACTACTGTACTGCACTACTACTAACCTACTGTACTACTGTACTGCACTACTACTAACCTACTGTACTACTGTACTACTACTACTACTAACCTACTGTACTACTGTACTACTACTACTACTAACCTACTGTACTACTGTACTGCACTACTACTACTAACCTACTGTACTACTGTACTGCACTACTACTACTACTAACCTACTGTACTACTGTACTACACTACTACTACTACTAACCTACTAACCTACTGTATTACTATACCGCACTACTACTACTATTAACCTACTTTATTACTATACTGCACTACTGCTACTAACCTACCGTACTATTGTAATGTACAAGTAACTGCCAAAATAAAGGAAAGACTTGAGTAAATGATGGATACAAAGTATATTAAAAGCAGGTGCTTCCACAAAGGTGTGGTTCCAGAGTTAATTAAGCAATTACGATCCCATCCCCAGCAGGTATATCTCTCTGGTCACCCCCAAAACCAATTCTTCCTTTGGCCACCTCTCCTTCCAGTTCTCTGCTGCCAATGACTGGAATGAACTACAAAAATCTCTGAAACTGGAAACACTTATCTCCCTCACTAGCTTTAAGCACCAGTTGTCAGAGCAGATCACAGATTACTGCACCTGTACATAGCCCATCTATAAATTTTGCCCAAACAACTACCCCCCCCTACTGTATTTATTTATTTAGCTCCTTTGCACCCCATTATTTCTATCTCTACTTTGCACATTCTTCCACTGCAAATCTACCATTCCAGTGTTTTACTTGCTATATTGTATTTACTTCGCCACCATGGCCTTTTTTTTGCCTTTACCTCCCTTATCTCACCTCATTTGCTCACATTGTATATAGACTTATTTTTCTACTGTATTATTGACTGTATGTTTGTTTTACTCCATGTGTAACTCTGTGTTGTTGTATGTGTCGAACTGCTTTGCTTTATCTTGGCCAGGTCGCAATTGTAAATGAGAACTTGTTCTCAACTTGCCTACTTGGTTAAATAAAGGTGAAATTAAAAAAAATAAAATAAAATGATGGGATGGGAGCCCGAGTTCACAAGTTTGGGAACCACTGGGCTAGAGTCAGATTCCTACTGTATGTATGTCTGGTACTTGAGAGTACTAGAAGTAGTCTCAATAGGTAAGACCCCTGCCATTGTGTGCCTTGTGTGCCATTAGAAGAGGAAGGTTGGTTGGTTGAGGAGGGGTTAGAACAACATGAATGCTGAAAAGGCTGTGTGAGAGAGAAGCTCTTAGAATCACTGTTCCTTTAGAACACAAACCACTTTCCTCAGAACACAAAACCTGAAAGGGTTCCGGAATGCTCTCAAGACTCCACACTATTTCCAGACTGTCTCAAGTCAGATATCTCACTATTTTTACAAGCAGTGAGAGGTTGGAAAGATTCCACAAGACAACATCTCATGATACTAATGTGAGTGAACAGCAGAGAGATCAGACACTGGCACTGCTGCCGGAACACAACAGGATGGATCATTAGATAGCTAAGATCTGTTTAGGTTGGGAGAGATAGATATAACAGTGAACAAACAGAACACTTAGTTCAAGCAGGGATTTGATTCATTTCATGTGTCACTGCATTGTTTCCTTAACATCCTCACTTTACAAAGTGATAAATGTAGGCCTCGTGCCTACAACATTTTGTCTCTGGAAAATATCTCTGCAAAGCCATACTACTACATGCCAATAGAGGAGCAATCCCAGAAAGCAACAGTGGTTGATGTCAATTTAACCAGTTAACAACCAGTTCTACAGTCTTGTCATGACGTCATTTCAATTTTGACAATAATGACTTAATTTGGATCGTAGGAAATAGAAAGGAGAGTGGGTCAATCTCTGGCCATAAAACACTGCACATTCCTCTCTGGTGTATCTCAGGTGCAGGTATCCACAGGAAGAGAATTAGAGAATCTCTATGGTGAATCTCCATGGTCTAGGACTAGGCTTAATCTCGGTCTAGGAAACCAGCCTTAGAGTCTATGGAAAAGACCACCCCAAGCTATACACTAACAGGCAGAATATTCTCTATGGAGGTCATATTTTAGGCTGTCATTGTAAATAAGAATGTGTTTACTGACTTTGCTAATTAAGTAAAGGCTAAATAAAAAAATAAAAAAATATCATGGTGTTTATTCACTGTCTGCGTGGTAGATGTCAGGCTGCAAGGAGCCTGATTGAAATGACCTAATGGTGGTGTATCCATAGAAATACAACAAGACTTCTCTATGGTGTATCCATAGAAATACAACAAGACTTCTCTATGGTGTATCCATAGAAATACAACAAGACTTCTCTATGGTGTATCCATAGAAATACAACAAGACTTCTCTATGGTGTATCCATAGAAATACAACAGACTTCTCTATGGTGTATCCATAGAAATACTACAAGACTTCTCTATGGTGTATCCATAGAAATACAACAAGACTTCTCTATGGTGTATCCATAGAAATACTACAAGACTTCTCTATGGTGTATCCATAGAAATACAACAAGACTTCTCTATGGTGTATCCATAGAAATACAACAAGACTTCTCTATGGTGTATCCATAGAAATACAACAAGACTTCTCTATGGTGTATCCATAGAAATACTACAAGACTTCTCTATGTGTCACGTTCCTGACCTGTTTTCTGTTATTTTTGTATGTGTTTAGTTGGTCAGGGCGTGAGTTGGGGTGGGCATTCTATGTTTTGTGTTTCTATGTTTAGGTCAGGTGTAATTAGCCGTATATGGTTCTCAATCAGGGACAGGTGTTTTACGTTTCCTCTGATTGAGAACCATATAAAGGTAGGCTGTTAACACTGTTTGTTTGTGGGTGATTGTCTCCTGTGTCCGTATATGTTACCACACGGGACTGTATCGTTTGTTTGTAGTCTGTTCCTGTTCGTGCGTTCTTCGTTATATGTAAATTCACATGTTTTAGGTCAGTCTACGTTCGTTTGTTATTTTGTAGTTTGTTGAAGTGTTATTTCGGTTTTCGTCTTTACTTTAATAAACTTCATTATGTCAAATTATCACGCTGCGCTTTGGTCCAATCCCTACTCCTCCTCTTCTTCCGAAGAGGAGGAGGACAGCCGTTACAGAACCACCCACCAACCATGGATCAAGCAGCGTGAGAGGAACCAGCAGCAGCGGCCTAAGAACCAGGACTCGTGGACTTGGGAGGAAATATTGGACGGAAAGGGACCCTGGGCTCAACCAGGAGAATATCGCCGCCCCAAAGCTGAGCTGGAGGCAGCGAAAGCAGAGAGGCGGCGTTTCGAGGAGCTAGCTCGGAAGCAGGAGAAGGATCTGGGCTACACTACGTGGGAGGAGATCGACAGGTGGGCGATCGACCCAGGGCGAGTGCCGGAGCCCGCCTGGGATTCTCTGGCGCAGTGCGAGGAGGGATACCGGCGAATGGAGGCAGCACGACGACGCGGTAGGAAGCCTGTGAGTAAACCCCAAAAATTTCTTGGGGGGGGGGGCTAAAAGGGAGAGTGGCGAAGTCAGGTAGGAGACCTGCGCCTACTCCCTGTACTTACCGTGGAGAGCGAGAGTACGGGCAGACACCGTGTTACGCAGTAGAGCGCATGGTGTCTCCTGTACGTGTGCATAGCCCGGTGCGGGTTATTCCACCTCCCCGCACTGGCAGGGCTAGATTGAGTATTGAGCCGGATGTCATGAAGCCGGCCCTACATATCTGGCCACCAGTACGTCTCCTCGGGCCGGCTTACATGGCACCAGCCTTACGCATGGTGTCCCCGGTTCGCCTACATAGCCCGGTGCGGGTTATTCCACCTCCCCGCACTGGTCGGGCGACGGGGAGCATACAACCAGGTAAGGTTGGGCAGGCTCAGTGCTCAAGGGAGCCAGTACGCCTGCACGGTCCGGTATTTCCGGCGCCACCTCCCCGCTCCAGGCCAGTACCACCAGTGCCTACACCACGCACCAGGCTTCCAGTGCGTCTCCAGAGCCCTGTTCCTCCTCCACGCACTCTCCCTGTGGTGCGTGTCTCCAGCCCAGTGCCTCCAGTTCCGGCACCACGCATCAAGCCTCCTGTGCGTCTCCAGAGCCCTGTACGCACTGTTCCTTCTCCCCGTACTCGCCCTGATATGCGTGCCCTCAGCCCGGTACCACCAGTGCCGGTACCACGCACCAGGCCTATAGTACGCCTTGAGAGTCCAGTGTGCCCTGTTGTTGTTCCCCGCACTAGCCTGATGGTGCGTGTCCTTAGCCCGGTAACTCCAGTTTCGGTACCACGCACCAGGCCTACAGTGCGTCTCAGCCGGCCAGAGTCTGCCGTCTGCCCAGCGGCGCCTGAACTGCCCGTCTGCCCAGCGGCGCCTGAACTGCCCGTCTGCCCAGCGGCGCCTGAACTGCCCGTCTGCCCAACGGCGCCTGAACTGCCCGTCTGCCCAACGCCGTCTGAACTGTCCGTCTGCCAAGCGCCGCATGAACTGCCCGTCTGTATTGAGCCTTCAAAGCCGCCCGTCTGTACTGAGCCTGCAAAGCCGCCCGTCTGCCATGAGCCTTCAGAGCCGTCCGCCAGACAGGAGCCGCTAGAGCCTTCCGCCAGACAGGAGCCGCTAGAGCCTTCCGCCAGACAGGAGCCGCTAGAGCCTTCCGCCAGACAAGAGCAGCCAAAGCCTTCCGCCAGACAGGATCAGCCAGAGCCTTCCGCCAGACAGGATCAGCCAGAGCCTTCCGCCAGACAGGATCAGCCAGAGCCTTCCGCCAGACAGGATCAGCCAGAGCCGTCAGCGAGCCATGACCAGCCAGAGCCGTCAGCGAGCCATGACCAGCCAGAGCCGTCAGCGAGCCATGACCAGCCAGAGCCGTCAGCGAGCCATGACCAGCCAGAGCCGTCAGCGAGCCATGACCAGCCAGAGCCGTCAGCCAGCCAGGATCCGCCAGAGCCGTCAGCCAGCCAGGATCCGCCAGAGCCGTCAGCCAGCCAGGATCCGCCAGAGCCGTCAGCCAGCCAGGATCCGCCAGAGCCGTCAGCCAGCCAGGATCCGCCAGAGCCAGCCAGCCAGGATCCGCCATCCAGTCCGGAGCTGCCCCTCAGTCCGGAGCTGCCCCTCAGTCCGGTGATGCCCCTTAGTCCGGTGATGCCCCTTAGTCTGGAGCTGCCCCTTATCCCGGTGCTGCCCCTTATCCCTGTGATGCCCCTAAATTTAGGTGGGTTTATTTGGAGGGTGGTCATTGAGAGGGGGATACGAAAGCGGGGATTGACTATGGTGGGATGGGGACCACGCCCAGAGCCGGAGCCGCCACCGTGGACAGATGCCCACCCAGACCCTCCCCTAGACTTTTGGTGGTGCGTCCGGAGTTCGCACCTTGAGGGGGGGGTTCTGTCACGTTCCTGACCTGTTTTCTGTTATTTTTGTATGTGTTTAGTTGGTCAGGGCGTGAGTTGGGGTGGGCATTCTATGTTTTGTGTTTCTATGTTTAGGTCAGGTGTAATTAGCCTTATATGGTTCTCAATCAGGGACAGGTGTTTTACGTTTCCTCTGATTGAGAACCATATCAAGGTAGGCTGTTAACACTGTTTGTTTGTGGGTGATTGTCTCCTGTGTCCGTATATGTTACCACACGGGACTGTATCGTTTGTTTGTAGTCTGTACCTGTTCGTGCGTTCTTCGTTATATGTAAGTTCACATGTTTTAGGTCAGTCTACGTTCGTTTGTTATTTTGTAGTTTGTTGAAGTGTTATTTCGGTTTTCGTCTTTACTTTAATAAACTTCATTATGTCAAATTATCACGCTGCGCTTTGGTCCAATCCCTACTCCTCCTCTTCTTCCGAAGAGGAGGAGGACAGCCGTTACACTATGGTGTATCCATAGAAATACTACAAGACTTCTCTATGGTGTATCCATAGAAATACTACAAGACTTCTCTATGGTGTATCCATAGAAATACAACAAGACTTCTCTATGGTGTATCCATAGAAATACTACAAGACTTCTATATGGTGTATCCATAGAAATACGACAAGACTTCTAGGCATATACCGCATATCTCTGGAGGTATCATTGATATCATTGTGTTACTCACTGTCTGCATGGGATGGTGATGGCAGGGCCAGACTGCCCAGTAGTAGGATAAGTGTGGTCCCCCTGGCGAGGGGAGATTGTGCCCATCGGTGGCTCAGTGCCATGGTCCAGGTGTTGGCACGCCTCTCCTCTGCTCCTCTACCTACACTCCCGCTCCGCTCGATGGATAGCAGCTCACGCAATCATAGAGTGACACCTGAGAAAGGAGACAGAAGAGAGGTGGGGTTAATATTGCATGTTCATTTTGTGATTTAGCATACAGCCTTATCCATAGACAATTACAATCTGTGCATTCCACTACATACTTAAAGCCCCAAAATCTCTCTAAAGGTTAAAGCCCGACCGTCTCTCTGTTGGTTAAAGTCCCACAGTCTCTCTGATGGTTAAAGTCCCACTCTCTCTCTGATGGTTAAAGTCCCACTCTCTCTCTGATGGTTAAAGTTCCACAGTCTCTCTGAAGGTTGAAGTCCCACAGTCTCTCTGTTGGTTAAAGTCCCACAGTCTCTCTGATGGTTAAAGTCCCACTCTCTCTCTGATGGTTAAAGTCCCACTCTCTCTCTGATGGTTAAAGTCCCACAGTCTCTCTGTTGGTTAAAGTCCCACAGTCTCTCTGATGGTTAAAGTCCCACAGTCTCTCTGATGGTTAAAGTCCCACTCTCTCTCTGATGGTTAAAGTCCCACTCTCTCTCTGATGGTTAAAGTTCCACAGTCTCTCTGTTGGTTAAAGTCCCACAGTCTCTCTGATGGTTAAAGTCCCACTCTCTCTCTGATGGTTAAAGTCCCACTCTCTCTCTGATGGTTAAAGTTCCACAGTCTCTCTGTTGGTTAAAGTCCCACAGTCTCTCTGATGGTTAAAGTCCCACAGTCTCTCTGATGGTTAAAGTCCCACTCTCTATCTGATGGTTAAAGTCCCACAGTCTCTCTGATGGTTAAAGTCCCACTCTCTCTCTGATGGTTAAAGTCCCACAGTCTCTCTGTTGGTTAAAGTCCCACAGTCTCTCTGATGGTTAAAGTCCCACAGTCTCTCTGATGGTTAAAGTTCCACAGTCTCTCTGAAGGTTGAAGTCCCACAGTCTCTCTGAAGGTTGAAGTCCCACAGTCTCTCTGTTAGTTAAAGTCCCACAGTCTCTCTGTTGGTTAAAGTCCCACAGTCTCTCTGATGGTTAAAGTTCCACAGTCTCTCTGAAGGTTAAAGTTCCACAGTCTCTCTGAAGGTTGAAGTCCCACTCTCTCTCTGAAGGTTGAAGTCCCACAGTCTCTCTGATGGTTAAAGTCCCACAGTCTCTCTGTTGGTTAAAGTCCCACTCTCTCTCTGAAGGTTGAAGTCCCACAGTCTCTCTGATGGTTAAAGTCCCACAGTCTCTCTGTTGGTTAAAGTCCCACAGTCTCTCTGTTGGTTAAAGTCCCACAGTCTCTCTGTTAGTTAAAGTCCCACAGTCTCTCTGTTAGTTAAAGTCCCACAGTCTCTCTGTTAGTTAAAGTCCCACAGTCTCTCTGATGGTTAAAGTCCCACTCTCTCTCTGTTGGTTGAAGTCCCACAGTCTCTCTGATGGTTAAAGTCCCACAGTCTCTCTGATGGTTAAAGTCCCACAGTCTCTCTGAAGGTTAAAGTTCCACAGTCTCTCTGAAGGTTAAAGTCCCACAGTCTCTCTGAAGGTTGAAGTCCCACAGTCTCTCTGTTAGTTAAAGTCCCACAGTCTCTCTGTTGGTTAAAGTCCCACAGTCTCTCACACACACACACACAAACAAACACACACCCACACACACAGACCCACACACACAGACCCACACACACATACACACACTAATTAGTCATCTTCAGCATGCTAACAGTTGAGCACCTCCCTCTCACAAATGGACCGCAAATCACAAAAGGCACCATGCTTATGCAAGCCAGTTATGTCATTATCCTCCCATTTGCCTCAGATAG